>NC_092644.1:18131172-18332751 GCF_039555335.1 Amphiura filiformis
ATACACATGGTTTCAACATCATATATACTAATATTCCTAATCATAGTGTATTATAGAGTTAATACATATTTTCCTGTGGCACTCTTCCAGTTGTGCCAAACATGGTTTCAACATTATATATACTAATATTCATAATCATTATAGTTAATACATATTTTCCTGTGGCACTGTTCCAGTTGTGCCAAACATCATATATACTAATATTCCTAATCATTGTAATATATAGTATTATAATTAATACATATTTTCCTGTGGCACTGTTCCGGTTGTGCCGAACAAGGTTTCAACATGTTATATACTAATATTCCTAATCATAGTATTATAGTTAATACATATTTTCCTGTGGCACTGTTCCAGTTGTGCCAAACATGGTTTCAACATTATATATACAAATATTCCTAATCATAGTATTATAGTTAATACATATTTTCCTGTGGCACTGTTCCAGTTGTGCCGAACAAGGTTTCAACTTTATATAAACTAATATTCCTAATCATAGTAATATATAGTATTATAGAGTTAAAGGGGGTAACCCTATTGGTTTTGGATATGGATTGTCTTTAAAATTACATAACAATATCAAATATTGCCCCTTTATGCTGCTTTGTGAGAAAACGAGAGTATTTTCAGCGTAAATGTGAATAAATAGCCACATTTGCAATCCAATACCTTGGTATACGTGAATTGCATTATGGGCAGGCAAGCAACAACAACAATTCCCGTTCGTATGACGACAATGCTGTACAATGCCCGGCCCGTATTGAACGGAAAATATTTGGGGTTTTTTTCGTTCCGTTTCAGAAAAAAAGGAAACAAAATATATTTCCCCTTGCAATATGTACATTTCAAATGAATATAAAAAGTTTGGGTTAAAAATGGAGAGGAAAAAAAACTTCCGATACCGGATATTGAACCGGGTATCTCTCGGGTATAACACAACGCGCTAATCGATTGAGCTAATTCGCCCACATCGTCCAACTTGGAATTGTATAACTATATACGGCGTACCGTCTCCTCAGCAGTTAGTGTGGTTCGCTTTTTTTCACAGAATGTGTATGACGCGAAACCAAAGTAGCTGTTGAGGAGACTGATGATTCGCAATTAATTCCGTACCCACAATTCCGACGAAGTTTTAGTATTGACAAACTGGTAACCTGTAAAAACCGCTGTGATTCATGATTTCTCCGGAAATACATCGACTTGGAGCGTCAAATTTCAGGATAGTAATGAGAAAAATAGTATCTATCATGTGATACCAAAACCTCATCAACAATGAAAAATATCAGGGGATGATGCTGCCGATCGGGTCACGGACCTTTAATACATATTTTCTGTGGCACTGTTGCAGTTGTGCCTAACATGGTTTCAACATTATATATACTAATATTCCTAATCATAGTGTTATAGTTAATACATATTTTCCTGTGGCACTGTTCCAATTGTGCCAAACATGGTTTCAACATTATATATACTAATATTCATAATCATAGTATTATAGTTAATACATATTTTCCTGTGGCACTGTTCCAGTTGTGCCAAACATGGTTTCAACATTATATATACTAATATTCCTAGTAATAGTAATATAAATTATATTATTATAGTTAATACATATTTCCCTGTGGCACTGTTCCAGTTGTGCCGAACATGGTTTCAACATGTTATATCCTAATATTCCAAATCATAGTATTATAGTTAATACATATTTTCCTGTGGCACTGTTCCAGTTGTGCCGAACATGGTTTCAACATTATATATACTAATATTCCTAATCATAGTATTATAGTTAATACATATTTTCCTGTGGCACTGTTCCAGTTGTTCCAAACATGGTTTCAACATTATATATACTAATATTCCTAATCATAGTAAGATAGTTAATACATATTTTTCCTGTGGCACTGTTTCCAGTTGTGCCGAACATGGTTTCAACTTGTTATATACTAATAGTTCTAATCATAGTATTATAGTTAATACATATTTTCCTGTGGCACTGTTCCAGTTGTGCCGAAAATTGTTTCAACATTATATATACTAATATTCCTAATCATAGAATTATAGTTAATACATATTTTTTGTGGCATTGTTACAGTTGTGCCTAACATGGTTTCAACATTATATATACTAATATTCCTAATCATAGTGTTATAGTTAATACATATTTTCCTGTGGCACTGTTCCCGTTGTGCCAAACATGGTTTCAACATTATATATACTAATATTCATAATCATAGTATTATAGTTAATACATATTTTCCTGTGGCACTGTTCAGTTGATTGCCAAACATGGTTTCAACATTATATATACTAATATTCCTAGTAATAGTAATATATATTATTATAGTTAATACATATTTCCTGTGGCCCTGTTCCAGTTATTGTGCCGAACATGGTTTCAACATGTTATATACTAATATTCCAAATCATAGTATTATAGTTAATACATATTTTCCTGTGGCACTGTTCCGGTTGTGCCAAACTTGGTTTCAACATTATATATACTAATATTCCTAATCATAGTAATATATAGTATTATACTTAATACATATTTTCCTGTGGCGCTGTTCCAGTTGTGCCGAACAAGGTTTCAATATGTTATATACTAATATTCCTAGTAATAGTATTATAGTTAATACATATTTCCCTGTGGCACTGTTCAGTTATTGCCAAACATGGTTTCAACATTATATATACTAATATTCCTAATCATAGTATTATAGTTAATACATATTTTCCTGTGGCACTGTTCAGTTGTGCCAAACATAGTTTCAACATTATATATACTAATATTCCTAATAATAGTATTATAGTTAATACATATTTTCCTGTGGCACTGTTCCAGTTGTGCCGAACATGGTTTCAACATTATATATACTAATATTCCTAATCATAGTATTATAGTTAATACATATTTCTCAGAACAAAAAATTAAAAATTGCAGTTATTCATCAACTGCGTGATTCAGAATATACCACATTTGTTACATCCAAGGAAAAGAAGCAATATTTATAAAACGAAAGACATTCATATACTCATGGGTGGCTCCATATGTTCCAAGGAATGCTCATCCAAATAAAACAAATAATCACCCACAAAAGCAAAAAACACACCCGCACCAACATGTATTTACCACAGGAAAATATGTATTAATTATAATACTATTATTAGGAATATTAGTATATATAATGTTGAAGCCATGTTTGGCACAACTGGAACAGTGCCACAGGAAAATATGTATTAATTATAATACTATTATTAGGAATATTAGTATATTATATAATGTTGAAACCATGTTCGGCACAATTGGAACAGTGCCACAGGAAAATATGTATTAACTATAATACTGTGGATTAAACCCTGTTTCAGATTAGGAGGATAATATGTATATATAATGTTGAAACCATGTTATAGCACAACTGGAACAGTGCCACGGGAAAATATGTATTAATTATAATACTATTATTAGGAATATTAGTATATATAATGTTGAAACCATGTTCGGCACAACTGGAACAGTGCCACAGGAAAATATGTATTAACTATAATACTATATATTACTATTATTAGGAATATTAGTATATATAATGTTGAAACCATGTTCGGCACAATTGGAACAGTGCCACAGGAAAATAAGTATTAACTATAATACTATTATTAGGAATATTAGTATATATAATGTTGAAACCGTGTTTGGCACAACTGGAACAGTGCCACAGGAAAATATGTATTAATTATAATACTATTATTAGGAATATTAGTATATATAATGTTGAAACCATGTTCGGCACAACTGGAACAGTGCCACAGGAAAAATGTATTAACTATAATACTATATATTACTATTATTAGGAATATTAGTATATATAATGTTGAAACCATGTTTGGCACAACTGGAACAGTGCCACAGGAAAATATGTATTATAATACTATTATTAGGAATATTAGTATATATAATGTTGAAACCATGTTCGGCACAATTGGAACAGTGCCACAGGAAAATATGTATTAACTATAATACTATTATTAGGAATATTAGTATATATAATGTTGAAACCATGTTTGGCACAACTGGAACAGTGCCACAGGAAAATATGTATTAATTATAATACTATTATTAGGAATATTAGTATATATAATGTTGAAACCATGTTAGACACAACTGGAACAGTGCCACAGGAAAATATGTATTAACTATAATACTATATATTACTATTATTAGGAATATTAGTTTATATAATGTTGAAACCTTGTTTGGCACAACTGGAACAGTGCCACAGGAAAATATGTATTAACTATAATACTATTATTAGGAATATTATTATATATAATGTTGAAACCATGTTTGGCACAACTGGAACAGTGCCACAGGAAAATATGTATTAACTATAATACTATACATTACTATGATTAGGAATATTAGTATATATAATGTTGAAACCATGTTTGGCACAACTGGAACAGTGCCACAGGAAAATATGTATTAACTATAATACTATTATTAGGAATATTAGTATATATAATGTTGAAACCATGTTTGGCACAACTGGAACAGTGCCAGAGGAAAATATGTATTAACTATAATACTATTATTAGGAATATTAGTATATATAATGTTGAAACCAAGTTTGGCACAACTGGAACAGTGCCACAGGAAAATATGTATTAACTATAATACTATTATTAGGAATATTAGTATATATAATGTTGAAACCATGTTTGGCACAACTGGAACAGTGCCACAGGAAAATATGTATTAATTATAATACTATTATTAGGAATATTAGTATATATTATGTTGAAACCATGTTTGGCTCAACTGGAACAGTGCCACAGGAAAATATGTATTAACTATAATACTATTATTAGGAATATTAGTATATATAATGTTGAAACCATGTTTGCACAACTGGAACAGTGCCACAGGAAAATATGTATTAACTATAATACTATTATTAGGAATATTTGTATATATAATGTTGAAACCATGTTTGGCACAACTGGAACAGTACCACAGGAAAATATGTATTAATTATAATACTATTATTAGGAATATTAGTATATATAATGTTGAAACCATGTTCGGCACAACTGGAACAATGCCACAGGAAAATATGTATTAACTATAATCTATATATTACTATGATTAGGAATATTAGTATATATAATGTTGAAACCATGTTTGGCACAACTGGAACAGTGCCACAGGAAAATATGTATTAACTATAATACTATTATTAGGAATATTAGTATATATAAAGTTGAAACCATGTTAGGCACAACTGGAACAGTGCCACAGGAAAATATGTATTAACTATAATACTCTGATTAGAACTATTAGTATATATGATGTTGAAACCATGTTTGGCACAACTGGAACAGTGCCACAGAAAAAATATGTATTAACTATAACACTATGGTTAGGAATATTAGTATATATAATTTTGAAACCATGTTAGGCACAACTGTAACAATGCCACAGAAAATATGTATTAACTATAATACTATGATTAGGAATATTAGTATATATGTTGAAACAATGTTTCGGCACAACTGGAACAGTGCCACAGGAAAATATGTATTAACTATAATACTATGATTAGAACTATTAGTATATAACAAGTTGAAACCATGTTCGGCACAACTGGAACAGTGCCACAGGAAAATATGTATTAACTCTATAATACTATATATATTACTATGATTAGGAATATTAGTATATATAATGTTGAAACCTTGTTCGGCATAACTGGAACAGTGCCACTGGAAAATATGTACTAACTATATTACTATGATTAGGAATATTATTATATACAATGTTGAAACCATGTTTGGCACAACTGGAACAGTGCCACAGGAAAATATGTATTAACTATAATACTATTATTAGGAATATTTGTATATATAATGTTGAAACCATGTTTGGCACAACTGGAACAGTGCCACAGGATAATATGTATTAATTATAATACTATTATTAGGAATATTAGTGTATATATAATGTTGAAACCATGTTCGGCACAACTGGAACAGTGCCACAGGAAAATATGTATTATAATACTATTATTAGGAATATTAGTATATATAATGTTGAAACCATGTTCGGCACAATTGGAACAGTGCCACAGGAAAATATGTATTAACTATAATACTATTATTAGGAATATTAGTATATATAATGTTGAAACCATGTTTGGCACAACTGGAACAGTGCCACAGGAAAATATGTATTAATTATAATACTATTATTAGGAATATTAGTATATATAATGTTGAAACCATGTTAGACACAACTGGAACAGTGCCACAGGAAAATATGTATTAACTATAATACTATATATTACTATTATTAGGAATATTAGTTTATATAATGTTGAAACCTTGTTTGGCACAACTGGAACAGTGCCACAGGAAAATATGTATTAACTATAATACTATTATTAGGAATATTATTATATATAATGTTGAAACCATGTTTGGCACAACTGGAACAGTGCCACAGGAAAATATGTATTAACTATAATACTATACATTACTATGATTAGGAATATTAGTATATATAATGTTGAAACCATGTTTGGCACAACTGGAACAGGCCCAGTGGAGAACATGTGTGAACTATAATACTATTATTAGGAATATTAGTATATATAATGTTGAAACCATGTTTGGCACAACTGGAACAGTGCCAGAGGAAAATATGTATTAACTATAATACTATTATTAGGAATATTAGTATATATAATGTTGAAACCAAGTTTGGCACAACTGGAACAGTGCCACAGGAAAATATGTATTAACTATAATACTATTATTAGGAATATTAGTATATATAATGTTGAAACCATGTTTGGCACAACTGGAACAGTGCCACAGGAAAATATGTATTAATTATAATACTATTATTAGGAATATTAGTATATATTATGTTGAAACCATATTTGGCTCAACTGGAACAGTGCCACAGGAAAATATGTATTAACTATAATACTATTATTAGGAATATTAGTATATATAATGTTGAAAGCATGTTCGGCACAACTGGAACAGTGCCACAGGAAAATATGTATTAACTATAATACTATTATTAGGAATATTTGTATATATAATGTTGAAACCATGTTTGGCACAACTGGAACAGTACCACAGGAAAATATGTATTAATTATAATACTATTATTAGGAATATTAGTATATATAATGTTGAAACCATGTTCGGCACAACTGGAACAATGCCACAGGAAAATATGTATTAACTATAATCTATATATTACTATGATTAGGAATATTAGTATATATAATGTTGAAACCATGTTTGGCACAACTGGAACAGTGCCACAGGAAAATATGTATTAACTATAATACTATTATTAGGAATATTAGTATATATAATGTTGAAACCATGTTTGGCACAACTGGTACAGTGCCACAGGAAAATATGTTTTAACTATAATACTATTATTAGGAATATTAGTATATATAATGTTGAAACCATGTTTGGCACAACTGGAACAGTGCCACAAAAAAATATGTATAAACTATAACACTATGGTTAGGAATATTAGTATATATAATGTTGAAACCATGTTAGGCACAACTGTAACAATGCCACAGAAAATATGTATTAACTATAATACTATGATTAGGAATATTAGTATATATAATGTTGAAACAATGGTCGGCACAACTGGAACAGTGCCACAGGAAAATATGTATTAACTATAATACTCTGATTAGAACTATTAGTATATATAATGTTGAAACCATGTTTGGCACAACTGGAACAGTGCCACAGAAAAAAATATGTATTAACTATAACACTATGGTTAGGAATATTAGTATATATAATTTTGAAACCATGTTAGGCACAACTGTAACAATGCCACAGAAAAATATGTATTAACTATAATACTATGATTAGGAATATTAGTATATATAATGTTGAAACAATGTTCGGCACAACTGGAACAGTGCCACAGGAAAATATGTATTAACTATAATACTATGATTAGAACTATTAGTATATAACAAGTTGAAACCATGTTCGGCACAACTGGAACAGTGCCACAGGAAAATATGTATTAACTCTATAATACTATATATATTACTATGATTAGGAATATTAGTATATATAATGTTGAAACCTTGTTCGGCATAACTGGAACAGTGCCACTGGAAAATATGTACTAACTATATTACTATGATTAGGAATATTAGTATATACAATGTTGAAACCATGTTTGGCACAACTGGAACAGTGCCACAGGAAAATATGTATTAACTATAATACTATTATTAGGAATATTTGTATATATAATGTTGAAACCATGTTTGGCACAACTGGAACAGTACCACAGGAAAATATGTATTAATTATAATACTATTCATGTATTAATTATAATACTATTATTAGGAATATTAGTATATATAATGTTGAAACTATGTTTGGTACAACTGGAACAGTGGCACAGGAAAATATGTATTAATTATAATAATATTATTAGGAATATTAGTATATATAATGTTGAAACCATGTTCGGCACAACTGGAAGAGTGCCACAGGAAAATATGTATTAATTATAATACTATTCATGTATTAATTATAATACTATTATTAGGAATATTAGTATATATAATGTTGAAACTATGTTTGGCACAATTGGAACAGTGCCACAGGAAAATATGTATTAACTATAATACTATATATTACTATATTTAGGAATATTAGTATATATAATGTTGAAACCATGTTTGGCACAACTGGAACAGTGCCACAGGAAAATATGTATCAACTATAATACTATATACTACTATGATTAGAAAATTAGTATATATATGATGTTGAAACCATGTTTGGCACAACTGGAACAGTGCCACAGGAAAATATGTATTAACTATAATACTATATATTACTATGATTAGGAATATTAGTATATATAATGTTGAAACCATGTTCGGCACAATTGGAACAGTGCCACAGGAAAATATGTATTAACTATAATACTATTATTAGGAATATTTGTATATATAATGTTGAAACCATGTTCGGCACAACTGGAACAGTGCCACAGGATAATATGTATTAATTATAATACTATTATTAGGAATATTAGTGTATATATAATGTTGAAACCATGTTCGGCACAACTGGAACAGTGCCACAGGAAAATATGTATTAATTATAATACTATTCATGTATTAATTATAATACTATTATTAGGAATATTAGTATATATAATGTTGAAACTATGTTTGGCACAACTGGAACAGTGCCACAGGAAAATATGTATTAATTATAAAATTATTATTAGGAATATTAGTATATATAATGTTGAAACCATGTTCGGCACAACTGGAACAGTGCCACAGGAAAATATTTATTAATTATAATACTATTCATGTATTAATTATAATACTATTATTAGGAATATTAGTATATATAATGTTGAAACTATGTTTGGCACAACTGGAACAGTGCCACAGGAAAATATGTATTAACTATAATACTATGTTATTAGGAATATTAGTATATATAATGTTGAAACCATGTTCGGCACAATTGGAACAGTGCCACAGGAAAATATGTATTAACTATAATACTATGATTAGAACTATTAGTATATAACAAGTTGAAACCATGTTCGGCACAACTGGAACAGTGCCACAGGAAAATATGTATTAACTCTATAATACTATATATATTACTATGATTAGGAATATTAGTATATATAATGTTGAAACCTTGTTCGGCATAACTGGAACAGTGCCACTGGAAAATATGTGCTAACTATATTACTATGATTAGGAATATTAGTATATACAATGTTGAAACCATGTTTGGCACAACTGGAACAGTGCCACAGGAAAATATGTATTAACTATAATAATATTATTAGGATTATTTGTATATATAATGTTGAAACCATGTTTGGCACAACTGGAACAGTGCCACAGGAAAATATGTATTAATTATAATACTATTCATGTATTAATTATAATACTATTATTAGGAATATTAGTATATATAATGTTGAAACTATGTTTGGCACAACTGGAACAGTGGCACAGGAAAATATGTATTAATTATAATAATATTATTAGGAATATTAGTATATATAATGTTGAAACCATGTTCGGCACAACTGGAACAGTGCCACAGGAAAATATGTATTAATTATAATACTATTCATGTATTAATTATAATACTATTATTAGGAATATTAGTATATATAATGTTGAAACTATGTTTGGCACAACTGGAACAGTGCCACAGGAAAATATGTATTAACTATAATACTGTTATTAGGAATATTAGTATATGTAATGTTGAAACCATGTTCGGCACAATTGGAACAGTGCCACAGGAAAATATGTATTAACTATAATACTATATATTACTATGTTTAGGAATATTAGTATATATAATGTTGAAACCATGTTTGGCACAACTGGAACAGTGCCACAGGAAAATATGTATCAACTATAATACTATATACTACTATGATTAGGAATATTAGTATATATATGATGTTGAAACCATGTTTGGCACAACTGGAACAGTGCCACAGGAAAATATGTATTAACTATAATACTATATATTACTATGATTAGGAATATTAGTATATATAATGTTGAAACCATGTTCGGCACAATTGGAACAGTGCCACAAGAAAATATGTATTAACTATAATACTATATATTACTATGATTAGGAATATTAGTATATATATGATGTAGAAACCATGTTTGGCACAACTGGAACAGTGCCACAGGAAAATATGTATTAACTATAATACTATTATTAGGAATATTAGTATATATAATGTTGAAACCATGTTCGGCACAATTGGAACAGTGTCACAGGAAAATATGTATTAACTATAATACTATATATTACTATGAATAGGAATATTAGTATATATAATGTTGAAACCATGTTTGGCACAACTGGAACAGTGCCACAGGAAAATATGTATTAACTATAATACTATTATTAGGAATATTTGTATATATAATGTTGAAACCATGTTTGGCACAACTGGAACAGTGCCACAGGAAAATATGTATTAATTATAATACTATTATTAGGAATATTAGTATATATAATGTTGAAACCATGTTCGGCACAACTGGAACAGTGCCACAGGAAAATATGTATTAATTATAATACTATTATTAGGAATATTAGTATATATAATGTTGAAACTATGTTAAGCACAACTGGAACAGTGCCACAGGAAAATATGTATTAACTATAATACTATTATTAGGAATATTATTATATATCATGTTGAAACCATGTTTGGCACAACTGGAACAGTGCCACAGGAAAATATGTATTAACTATAACACTATGATTAGGAATATTAGTATATATAATGTTGAAACCATGTTTGGCACAACTGGAACAGTGCCACAGGAAAATATGTATTAACTATAATACTATATATTACTATGATTAGGAATATTAGTATATATAATGTTGAAACCATGTTCGGCACAATTGGAACAGTGCCACAGGAAAATATGTATTAACTATAATACTATATATTACTATGATTAGGAATATTAGTATATATATGATGTTGAAACCATGTTTGGCACAACTGGAACAGTGCCACAGGAAAATATGTATTAACTATAATACTATTATTAGGAATATTAGTATATATAATGTTGAAACCATGTTCGGCACAATTGGAACAGTGCCACAGGAAAATATGTATTAACTATAATACTATTATTAGGAATATTAGTATATATAATGTTGAAACCATGTTTGGCACAACTGGAACAGTGCCACAGGAAAATATGTATTAATTATAATACTATTATTAGGAATATTAGTATATATAATGTTGAAACCATGTTAGGCACAACTGGAACAGTGCCACAGGAAAATATGTATTAACTATAATACTATTATTAGGAATATTAGTATATATAATGTTGAAACCATGTTAGGCACAACTGGAACAGTGCCACAGGAAAATATGTATTAACTATAATACTATTATTATGAATATTAGTATATATAATGTTGAAACCATGTTTGGCACAACTGGAACAGTGCCACAGGAAAACATGTATTAACTATAATACTATTATTAGGAATATTAGTATATATAATGTTGAAACCATGTTTGGCACAACTGGAACAGTGCCACAGGAAAATATGTATTAATTATAATACTATTATTAGGAATATTAGTATATATAATGTTGAAACCATGTTAGGCACAACTGGAACAGTGCCACAGGAAAATATGTATTAACTATAATACTATTATTAGGAATATTAGTATAATAATGTTGAAACCATGTTTGGCAAAACTGGAACAGTGCCACAGGAAAATATGTATTAACTATAATACTATTATTAGGAATATTAGTATATATAATGTTGAAACCATGTTTGGCACAATTGGAACAGTGCCACAGGAATAAATGTATTAACTGTAATACTATGATTAGGAATAGCTGTATTGGAATGTTAACCCCATAGATTGGGAATACTATATATATTTTGTTGCAAAGAGGAATGATACTATATCATGATTTACTGTCATACATGTAAAGGAAGTATATTAAGTTTATACATAATTTCGTGATTGCTTACATGAAGGTAACACCAGAATAAAGGACTATGAATAGGTGCGACAGGATAACCTACGGGATTATCTCAAGGATATAATTCCGTTCTTCCTCCTTCTTTTTCAACTTTCCTGGTAATAATTATTGCAATAAATCCGCCGTATAAAACTGAACACAGCTCAATCCATAATGCTACAGGGAGCACAGTACTTTGACAATGGAGTGAAAGACTATTATTATTGATTAGGCGCGGATTCTAAAAGTACAGCTCCTATGCGTGTGTAGCAAAAAATTGGAATAGAATGTTTGGAATCATGTAACTAAAATACTAAATGCATTCTGCAAAATTTGCTCTTACCAATTTATAAAGCATTTCATTAGCTTTAATTTGACATATTGTTTGACATGTTTGGAATTATGGTAAATCATTAAATAAAATATTTATTAATTAATCAATTATGTCAATTAATAAAAAATTTAATGCAAATATGCATATTTTCTCTGACAGAATTGTAGGATTTGACAAGAGCCATCTTTCTTGTAAGTTTGATTCTTATAACATACCGGTATCGTATTGCGTCCCGTTATAGTTGCAGAAAAATACGCGTGCAGGACACACATACGCACCCCCCCCACGTACACACCCAGAGGATCGTACCGCTTTACAATCGTATAACATTCATTGGCGCTAGTAGTAGTAAATTCCAATTTTCTTTGCTTTACCTCACTTGTTCTGCTCAAAATTAAAAGGGACATATCTGACAGTAAAAGCTACATTTTATGGAAATTATGTTTAAATTGGCTTAAACAGCACAAAACAGATAAAGCAGACTAATGTACTATACATAGGCCTATACATGTACGGTATGCCAGGGACTGTTTAAGAATATATCATTAGATTTATGATATTTACTTCGAGGACTGTTATATATAAAAAATGTGAAAAATATCAAATTTTAATAATTTGTCATAAAATTTGTATTATATCGTGAATTCCAAACAATGAAATTTATTTGATATCAGAAAGACATTCTTCGTATTCAGAATGCGTTTTCTTTGTCTTTTTTTTTTCTTTTCTTGTTTTATTTTTTTTTTTTTTTTTTTGCCAGGGTAAGGAGAGTAGGGAACTAAAGGCCCATTCAGTGATTTTTTGATTTTTTTTTTCATCCCGACGATCGTAAAAATCATCAAAATTCAGATTTTGGATACTAGATTGCGGAACTCAGTCTTCAATGATAGTCAGTAATTTTTATATTTTGGACATTATTATGACTATCATTTGAGGACTGAGTTCTTATGATCCGAGGAGCAGTTTCAGATAATTGCCTGGGATTATTGGGGCAGAGGTTATCTTTTGAATTCTTTCATGACCACTGAAGCATAGTCGAACCTGTCAAGGACACTCGGCGTGAATTGAAAGACCATGTCACTCGCCACAAAAGAATGTCAAAGGTCATAAAAGGCCTATGGCTGATTTTGTACGTTTCGTCATTGTCATAGATGTGCTAACATAGCTTGCTAGTGTAGTGGTTCAGCCGAAAGCCGTGTGTCTAAGACAAAAAAAATAATGCATTAACGTGAGTCTGTAATTTATATACCGGTACTGACAGTATATAAATTAGCTACATGTATTTGAATGGGGCTTCAACTTCGTCAATACTGTCGTTTTCCTGTTTTGTTTTTTGCCATTTGTTTTTCATTAAAAAATTTATACACGTAACAATTTGATTTTTTTTTCACTTTCGCTGGGATCACTGAATGGGACTTTGTAGCGCGGATTATTCAAAACTTGTTTTTACCTACTGCTATATAGTATTAATCCGATTATTACATAACTTTGCCAGCGTATTCAAGACATAGGTTATGTAAGGGATAAACTGTACATGGGTATAGGGTATAGAGGCCCTGCATGCTTTTATCGATTGGCTCCAAACAAAGGATTTGAACCGGTGTCCTTCACCGTAATCACGGCGCAGTCCATTCAATCAAATGTCGTCAGTGTGCGAGACGAACAGTGCCTCATTTCAATTATATAGTTTTAGTTTTGGTTTTGGTTTTGGTCACGTGGTTTCCTATTGTCCTGCCTAACCACTTGAATCATAAGATATCGAACTCATTGTTTCTACCTTTTGTTTAAAACCGAACATTTGTGTCAGTCAGTTTCGGTTTTGGTTTCAGTGTCTTATAAGTGGTGTGGATCGTAAAATTATTTGATTTGAAGTTACCTACTCTAAGTATACAAAAGAAATGTTTAAATTTCGCAGTGCAATATTCACGAGCAGAGAAGTCGAACAAAGCAGTCTACATTTGAAAGCATTGATTTAGTTTGAAAGCATTGACTTGAGACTACGAATTAGCCTAAGCTGATTTCACTGTGAAAATATATAGACCATCTAAATATTTCCACAGACATTACAATAGGCACTTGACAGATTATGACTTCAGTGTTATAAACACTATTATACACAACTCTATTTATGTGCATGTCGCATGACGGAAGATCAATATCATAGAAAGCTGGTTTAAACTAACTTTTATTCAATTTATTTATTGGAGAATAGAGAGAGAGAGAGAGAGATAGAAGAGATCGCCAGGGAAAGAGGGTATGTGTGTGTGAGGGGAGGGGTAAGGGTAAGGGAGAAAGAGAAACAGAGGGAGAGAGCATTGGAAGTGGGAAGGGAAGGAGGGGGAGAGGGGGCTCAAGAGTGGAGTGGAATAATAGGGAAGAGTCGATATCGAGTGTGGGGAGGGGGGAGGGAGGAGGTTATATATAGGTGGCGGAGGGAACATAGGTAAGAGGCAGGGGCGTAGCCAGCTTTCTAGGTCAGGGGGGGGGGGCAAAATAAAATTTTTGGGGCACAGACGAAAAAAATTGCAGTTGCATCATACAATATATAGAGACTGTATGTCTTCGAGCTTCCCGAAAAGGGCCTTATTGGGATGATGTGCGCGCGTAGCGCGAAAAAATGGTATTTTACACTATTTTTGGCCATTATCCGGCTAAAAAAGGCTTTATTGTTACAATTTGCGCGCGTAGCGCGGAAAAATTGTGTATTTTACACTATTTTGGCCCTGAATTTTGCTAGAAAAGGGGCTCCTTGCCCTTTTCCTTTGCCCTCCTGATTTTCTCTTTCATTTTTTGTCAGAGGGGCACTTTTTCTTTCATTTTTTTGGCAGGGGGCACTCTGCCCCCCCCTGCCCCCCCGCTGGCTACGCTACTGGTAAGAGGTATGGGTTGTGCTTTCCGGGGAATAATCTAATTCATAATCAAATCATCTACATCATCATGCATCGTTTATATTTCAGACAAATAAACAAAACACCCCCACCCCCATCCCTCAATATATGCACATGATGTCTATGCATAACTTATCAACTCGGGTGTAATTTCATGGTGTCATGGAAGTGTGCCACATACGGCAGAGAGCATCAAAAGTCGTCCGCGTTGATAGATATCGATAATGAAAATGTTAGCACAATAGGCTATTATATACGTATGGTTATAGGCCATTATACGTTTGATTATATATACCCTCTTGTGTCCTTCCAGCACAATAGTGTTATGATTGCATACCAGTTCATCTCCACATTTTAATCCCTTGATTTTTGGTTTCTGAACAATAGAGAAACCAAAACTATATATTTGAAATGAGGGGATGTATAAATCTGGAGGTCACATCATCACTTATCATACTTATTGTAAAAAGTTTGTCCAATGCATATACTGTGTGTATTGTTCCCGGGTATTGTCAATGCAGTCAAGCAAACAGGTATTATATTTTGAAAAGGCCGCTATAGTATATTCACAGGGGTGTCTTGAATGGCCAATCATATGGGACATAATCAAATTGCAGTGACTGCTTCCTTTGTTACCACATGTCAGTCATCTTGTGATTATTGGACCATGTAAACCTGCAAAAAACGAGCCAAAGTGCAGGCCCTATGTATATCGTTCATGATGATTTTTGTATATAAATTATGGCATAATGGCAATAGAGCTCAATAACAAAGCAAAACAGAAATGCCCCGACGACAATGCTGAAAATGCCCGTAGCCTACTATAATAGTGAACGGAAAATTTAGATTTAAAAAAACTCTTTTTCATACCGATTCAGAAATAAAAGAAACCAAATGTATATCCCTTTGCAATATGTACATTTCAAATGAATGTAAATAATTTTGGGTTTAAAAAATGGAGCAGAAAAAAAAACCCTATCACTATCGGGATTTGAACCGGGGACCTCTGGTTCAAAATACGATGCTCTAACCGACTGCGCCACGCGGGCAGTTACTAATTTCGGAAGGAAGTTTAATACCTATATAGTAACGTAGTCGATCTGAAGTCTCTTCAGCAGTTATTGTGGTTCGCTCTTTTCATACAATGTGAATGATGCGAAACCAAACTAGCTGTTGAGGAGACTATAATTATCTACGATAAGCCAGTCCATAATTCAAGAAATTGGTAGCCCGGAAGTAAGCTATTTTTGTGTGAATTCTCCGATTTCTCCGGAAATACATCGACTTGGAGCGTCAAATTTCAGGATAGTAATGAGAAAAATAGTATCTATTTTGTGATACCAAAAACGCATTAACAATGACAAAAATCGGGGGGATGATGTTGTCGATCGGGCTACGGACCTTTAAATGAAAGAGAAAAAGTAAAGAATTTAATTTTAAAAAAATTTCCACCCAGGGGTGATACTCATCATACGACCCGGGTCCTTTGCATATAAGACCCGGGTCCTTTTAAAATGCCTCCGAGTGGTGTCAAATGACAACAGAAAAAAAGTAAAGAAAAAAAATTCTCCACCAGGGGTGGCACTCCACATAAGACCCGGCCCGGGTCAATAATATTCCTTTAAAAAAACCCAGGTCAATATTAATATTTATGGTCTTTTCTACATTAAATATCTCGAAAAACAAAACAAAAGTGTGACCCCCGTGTGGTGTCACATGAAAGAGAAAAAAGTCGGAAACGTGTGACATCAGTACCGTGATAGAAACCGAACCTGAAGTGAGGTTACTCACGCACTCTCCCACACAGGAATAGTCATACTATTACGTAACGCAAAGAACATCAATATATTCTTATTCGGGGGCTCTCAACCGAATATATTTTCATCTATTACAAAATGAGAATATACTTGTACTCCGCGCTCGGTGAGCGATTGGTTAAAAGCCAATCATTGGCTAAAAAGCAATCGCTAATAGCTTGGCGATGTAATTATATTCAGCTATGAGTTTTCTTTCAAAATAAACAGGCTAAATCTATTGTCACTGTATTGTTGAAGGTCGAGTCTTTCAATGGTCTGTATAGAAAAGTAAACTCAGGGACAATAGGATCACATTCCTCCGTTGCATATTCAATGAAAATAAACTACATGTTGGTGATGTTGTGATATGATGGTGTAGATTCTTTTGATGTGATTATATTCTTGTTCAAAACATTTGTAAGACTTGTTAAAAGAATATAATATGCATTACTGTACGTATTGAAATTCCACTCTGACGAAATATCGAATTTTCTTGAATTGGTAACGTTAAACAGGATAATGAGCATGCGCAGATCGTAAACATTATTCATTTTAGCTGATAAATGACAACGCTGCATTCGTAATGGGGAAGAAGCGTGTATTTTTTTTAAATAATAAACGGTGGTTTACTTAGCCTTACATTTGATCATCAGCAGAAGTTGCAACGATATTATTATTGACAAAGCAGTATAATATAATGCAATATAATGGATTGTCAGGTGGATGATGTGTTTGATGACCTTACTTATCAGGGACACCGGTCTGTAGTTCTCTGGCTTTGACTTACCCCTTTCTTGAATATAGGATCCTGTGTCATATACTGGGGTACCCAAAAAGGTGGTTTTGTTACATTTTGATGTGCAGCTTGGACTTCAAAACAGTGCCGCTTGAGTATTCCTTCACTTAGAAGATTCAATTTGGTCTTAAATTGAGGCTATTTTATTCTATATTACTCATGTTTTGATCCTGTTTTAAAATAATTTGTAATTATTTTCTTATGACGTTTGGCATGAAATGTGCCAAGGGTGGTTGAGGATTAGGAGGAGGAGGAGGAGGAGGATTAGGAGGAGGGATTGGTATCGTAAATGTGATCTAAACCCCCATTAAAAATTTGAATCTAGTAAAAAATGTCTAAATGAACTCCCAGACATCTAAACCAATAATACAGAAGGCCATTTAAAAGACTAATACTTGCTCAGAATGATTGTAAATGTGGAAAAAAAAGGTGGGGTTAAATCCCACCTACTTTGTGATTGTTTTTTGCCCGCACTCTCTCATTTTTTAACCGATTTCCATTAAAAAAAAAGTAGTCAAAATGCTCAGGAGGATGAACCACTTCAAATGAGACGTGTAGGTAAAATGTTTGAAACATTTTATATTTTTTTACGTTGTAACACATAGGTACCCCAGGTTGCGACACAGGACCATAGGTGTAATATTCGCCTTTTCCCATTGGTGTGGGGTGATACCTTGGTCAATAGATTCTTGGAATACATCTGTTATATACTTCATTAATATATTCTTGTTCATTGATTGGTTAAAAGTGGATCACATGACCAAAAATAGTTCTACCATCGGTACTCCTATCGGTAAATAGTACCTCTAAGCCGTAAATAGTATTTCCAATGTCCCGGATGAGCCGTAAATAGTACCTCCAAGCCGTAAATAGTACTTTTGACCATGCCTTCCGCGTGCGCGCATTCGATGCTACGGAACAGTTCACGCACGCGAAACCGCCATAGCGTGATTTCGCGCTGCTGTAATTGGTTAGCCCGATTTTAGCCTATTCGATTTTTTGGAAGGGCAAAATATAGGTTGTGCTTAAATTGGTCGTGCTGTTCACTCAGGATAGAAGCTGGAGTATCAAAACGTCAAATAAATTTCTTTTAACCAATCAATGAACAAAGAACATATTAATGAAGTATATAAAACAAATATATACTGCCTTTATTCGAAGTTCTGGTTAAAACTATGGTCCCTCGTTGAGATCAATTAATACTATTGATCTCACCTCGGGCCCATAGTTTTAACCAGAACCTCTCATGGCAGTATATATTTGTATACTAGTACCGGAGCCAGCGCAGGTGATGATAACTTGAGCATCCAAGGTGGTATCTGGTCCGGACCAGGTGCTTTACACGGATCCAAGTTCTGTAACAGATGGAGAACTCCTTCTTCAGTCACCTTTATGCCTGTCATGTCATGGTAAGGGCTCTTAGTCAGGTCGGGATTTTTTTTCTTGCTCTGTGACACGCTGGCGAATAATAATAATAATAATAATAATAATAATAATAAAACAGCATTTATATAACGCATTGTGAATCTCAGATTCCTCAATGCGCTTTACAGATTTAAAAACTACCAAACCTAATTTACAATATAAGATTTTAACTTAAGGGCTGGGGTATGAACGTTTGGACAGTATTTATTTTAGGACATTAGAGCACATCAGACATATCGAATTGCATTCTGAATACGAAGAATGTCATTCTGATATCAAATAATTTTGATTTTTGAAATTCGCAATTTAATACACATTTTATGGCAAATCATTAAAATTGATATTTTTGATATTTAACAGTACTTGAAGTAAACTTTATAAATCTGATGATTTATACTTTAAGTGTATGTAGGTGGGAAAAAGCCGACGATCAATTGAAAAGTTTGACCTTTCGTATTGAAGATATGGATTTTTTCCCCAAAACACCCAAAAAAATAGGTCTTTTTGGGAAAAAATCCATATCTTCAATATGAAAGGTCAAAATTTTCAATTGACCGTCGGCTTTTCCTCCCTGCTACATACACTTTAAGAATATATCATTAGATTTATATAATTTACTTCGAGGACTGTTATATATCAAAAATGTGAAAAATATCAAATTTTTATAATTTGTCATAAAATTTGTATTATATTGTGATTTTTAAAAATGAAAATTATTTGATATCAGAAAGACATGCTTCGTATCCAGAATGCAATTCGATAGGTCTGAGGTGCTCTCATGTCCCACAAAAAATACTGTCGAAACGATATAAACGCTCATTTTGGATCCCTTAAGGGAACTGATGACTAAATGCGAACTGATGACTAAACGCTTCAGCTTTCTGATAACCATCACTTAGGTTTCTGTTGTTAAAGGAGTATTTCGTGATCCTAGCATCCTCTTTTTATGACATATTTCAGTACATATCCACGAAAAAAGCATATTCCCAAAATTTCAGTTGATTCCGATATTGCGTTTGCGAGTAATGCATGATTATGTGTATTACACTGCTCCATAGACAATGTGTTGTAATTTCGTTCTGGTGCACCAGAACGAAATTCAAATTTCACGATATTTTTGCTAAACGAATTAATCTGCAAGAAATATTTTGTACATAAACATTATGTAGCCAGAGGTTTCCAGTGATATAAAAAGTGGGGGATGAGGCTGTGGATCACGAAATGCCCCTTCATGTCCGGAATTCCGACTTCTTCCTGCCGCACTTTCTTGATGAAAGACCAGAACTTCTTTGGGTTTTCTTCGAGATGATTGTTGACATACGTGTTTCTTGCTTGCCTAAGATTCTTCTTTAGCTTGTTTAAAATGGCTGGGTAGTCCTCCCAATGTTTGAGGTTCCCAGATCTTTTTGCTTTCATTAGAGAATGAATTTGGAGAAAACCTTCTGATAATTACAAACACTCGCTGAGCAGCAAGACATTCCCTCTAAGCTTTTAATCCGATAAGATGATTATCTATTTGTTTTCATGAATTGGAAGACATTCTTTGATGTGTTACTGAGCTCAATCATCTGAAATTACTAGAGCGTGAGCCACAAGTAAATTTTGGCGAGCCGTTTGGTAAATTTTACCCCCGGCTCATAATTATTGCACAATCTCTTATGTGTATTATAAATAAAATTGAAATGGAAATGATGAAACTAACTTGTTTTAAATAAAACCATGTGATTCGTGCTTGATAATCGTTTTTCTAACATTATAAGGTAAGCCTATATTAAATGTTGTGATTGCCGGAGTGTTCCCTTTAAAGGAGGATTTCGTGATCCTAGCATCCTCTTTTTATGACATGTTTCAGTAAATATCCACGAAAAAAGCCTATTCCCAAAATTTCAGTTGATTCCGATTTTGCGTTTGCGAGTTATGCATGATTATGTGTATTACACTGCTCCATAGACAATGTGTTGTAATTTCGTTCTGGTGCACCAGAACGAAATTCAAATTTCACGATATCTTTGCTAAACGAATTAATCTGCAAGAGATATTTTGTACATAAACATTATGTAGCCAGAGGTTTCCAGTGATATAAAAATCTCAACTTTTTTTGAGAAAAGTGGGGGGATGAGGCTGTGGATCACGAAATGCCCCTTTAAGTAACATAGCTACATGTACACTTATCATGCTTTTACATATTGAATATAAATGACATGTGGCGGTTAGCCGGAAAGCTAGGTTACTGGGTTAATATACTGATACATACATACATTACTCACGGTATATATACACTGAGCAATTATTAACAATTGAGTCGGAATTCTTTTGGCATAATTTATATATACGGTAATAGGCCTACATATAATTATTAAAATAGGAAAATTGAAAAGCCCGTTGGCCAAGTAAAATAAAAAACATGTTTCACGTCCGGGTTTTTGAAAAAAAGGAGGAAGAGGGGACTTTTTATTTTTTTTTTTTTTCGCAAAAGCGGTGTAAATACCCATAATCAGAGCTGTTTTAGCTTATACAATAATGCCTGGAAAAAGGAGGAGGCCTCTTTTTATTTCTTGTTCTGAGAGATAGGCCCCTGTAACTATCACAAAACCTTATAAAAGTGTTTCTTGTATATTAGCAAAGCTATAGAAAGCATCTCTACTTCCTAAACATATGTTTTGAAAAGTTATAACTAAATTTCAAAAAATAAAAATAAAATTGAAGAAACCTCAAAAAAGGAAGCGGGCGGGAGGGGACGTGAAACATGTTTATTTTTTTATTTGGCTTTATCTAAAATAGGCAAGATGGCCCCATCGAAGGCGCAGTTTGTTTTTGGCTTCGTGGGATTTGCCACTCTTGCTGTTTTTATAGGTAAGTAATTTGCAAATCTAGGTAGTTCATGTCTAGTTTTATCTTTTTGCGAATTGCGCCCCGCCGGAATGATAGATATATAGCGCATTTTTTATTACACTGACATTTACATTTACATTATAGTTCACATTTATTGAGCGCTCCACAAAGAACGTATACGCTTTACAAAATAATAATGGCCGGGTATAGAAGAATAATGCTAATTGGCAAAATGACTAATGCAAAAGTGCAGTATATTGGAATGATAGCAAGAATTTGACATGAATTAATTTCGTCTCTTTAGTTTAAAGTTTGATTTTGAATAGCTGAAGTGTATTATTAATAATAGTAATACTAATACTACTAATAATAACCATAATAACAGTAATAATAATATATTAGGTGGTTTGGTACACATGCCAATAACATGAATAACACTATCAGAAAATTATATGGCTTCGTGAATCGTATCTGACCTTTGTGCTTGATTGCTTCATGTTCAATGTAATTGGAAAAGAAAATGGCGTGTATATATTTTTCTGTAATGTGTTCAGACATTTATTTTACTTGTGTACGATTCCCAGGGCCGACGGCGAATAATTTTACCGTAATTAAAGCACTTCAGGTTTAGTTTTTCACATTGTATTTTAGTACACAACTAGGGCATTAACAATCATGTAAAAGTAGAAATTCGAGAAAAAATGCGGACGTCGCTGTGGAGCAAATCACAAATATGGCTTTATTTATATGGGCCGAAATTGGATCCGGGTAATTCGACAAGCGGAGACACACGTACACTTGAGTCCTGATGGTGTTACGAGTCGTATTTGACCATGATTTGACTCAAGGCCAAAATCACCTTTTACCCGAACTCAAACGAATGCACAACACATGTACACTGTTTGATTAAGCTAACAAAATCTAAGTCTTTAATTGAAAGCACGTTATTATTGGTACAATATATGACAACAAATACACAATAATCAAATATAATCACTCTTTAACTATTTAGTACTTTAATAGCCATAGCCAGCATTCTTCTTCTTGGTGATCATAAAGTTCTTGCAATCTTCTGGACGACTGATGTAATATATCCTTATTCACTTGTCCTGCGAAAATCAGCGAAGTCCAGTGTGCACTTGCATTGATAAATATCCTTTCAAATAACCTTGCGCCGTTCTCCAAACGCCTAAATCCTTGCGCTGCTTTCTTCAAACTTGGTGCTATTTCCACCTTTCACACAATATCTTCACGAAGCAGGACTGCGATGCAGTTGTCCCCACTTATATTGACAGTTGCGTTGAATCAAAACACCAGACTTCAGCAAGTCGACAGAAGAATATATATTCCTTTCTTGGAAGAAGTACGTTCTTTGACGTATTCTAGATCTTCTCCGACAACACTGGTAAATAGCAGTACTTTAGCTACATAAAACATTTCTGGTTTGCAATTTCCTTTCTTTGAATGAATTGAACTGTAAGCATATTAGCTAGCTAGCCCAGATCAACACTATAAACTGTGGCAATAATTGTGTTTACATTTTCTTATATATCAAGCAGTGGGAAAACCCCATTCTATCAACAAGCTATTACTACCTTCACACTATTCTGCAATCTGGGAAATTCCCAAGTCTTAATTATAACATTAACCTTTCACATTTCATCACTTCCTGAGGGGAATCCCCTGACATCACTACCTGAGGGGAATCCCGTGACATCATCTTCATTTGCAATCTCTAGGGGTATTCCCATATGATCCCAAATTAGAAATGATTCAATTTGTTTTTGATCAAGTTGATGCAAGAAAGGGGAATCCCTAAAATGTCTCATGACATAGATTTTAATTGTAAACAAAGATGAATAATCAAATCAAATTACTCAGGGCACATCACAATGGGACCAGGCTCAAACAAAATGATCAAGCCTGGCTAAAAAGCCCATAGTAAAATTTGACAGTGTACACATTTAAATTGTATTATTGCGTCTATTTGTGGCAAGCTGGCAAGTCTTCTAAATTTCTCTACATGTACAAATACCACTTGATATGAAGAAAAGAAATTATGTGTTGCCAGCGATCAAAACGTAGTTTTGGGTCATTTCATCTAAATTTAAACATGTTACACAATACACGGATGGTCATTGGATTTCATTATACCGTTTGGATATCGTATCCTTCATAGGCGGCGGAACCGCCGGGACATGTCCTCCCTAGATTTTGCATCATAAAAACCAAAAATCATAATAGACGAAAAAATAAAACAATACCTTGCCCTGTGCATCTTCCAACGATAAACACCATATTTTGGGCACAAGTACGGTAAAAGTACAAAATTTTGCACACTGGCACACCAAACAGCTAAACACGCCTTTATTTGAGGATACAATAGTCTGAAGACCATTGAAAGACTCGACTTTCAACAATACAGTGACAACAGATTTAACATGTTTGTTTTGAAAGGAAACTGATAGACAGAGAATAATACAGAGAACTCATAGCTGAATATAATTACATCGCTGAGCTATTAGCGATTGGTTTTTAGCCAATAATTGGTTTTTAAACCAATCGCTCACCGAGCGCGGATTACAAGTATAAGCTTATTTTGTAATAGAAGCTACTCTCAGCAGCCGGCGGGCAGTTTATAAAGACACGTGCTTTGATGCCTATACAAAATAATTCTCTACCTGGCGTGGACGATGTGGGCCCCTTAATGTAATATTTTCAGGCCTATCAGCGATTAATAAAAATGCGCAATCTATCTATGAAAATCATATTCCGAGGCGCAATTCGCAATAAGGTAAGACTATAGATGAATTACCTACATTTGCAAAACAAATACAAAACTATAGAGCGGTTACCGCACAATAGCTGAACCATGGGGCTCCACCAGTTGTGGTATACCACTGTCAAACGTTTCTAACTTTTTCTCTTTCGTTAATAATGTAACTCTCAAAATAAGGGCCTATTTTTATTGATAATATTTACAAACACTTTTACCATAAAAATATTGTAAACAAAAAACCTCCTTTAGCACACACATTATGCTTTTCATGATCACTACTGAATATCATTACTGGGTGAAAGTTTTATGGCATTTTCCCCAAATGTCCAAATCGCAGGGCCTGTGGTGCAAACTTCCTTGTAATGTATTATACTGTGGTTCAGTATCGTGCTGCAAATAACTAGCAAAGGTATTTGACATCATGGGCTACACAAAATTGCCTGAAAGCAATTAAACTGGAGTAGCTTTTGGCGGGAAAAGATCATCGAACTTTACGCATGCTCAAATTGTGTTAAAACCCACCCCAATGTATTCCTCTAGTCACAAGGATTCAGAAAATATATAGTTTGACATATCTAGGGCGTACATCAAAGTACTCCGATTTTAACAAAAGAGGTGTCGGAATGTTCGTTTTGATAAATCAATTCAAATAAGGATAGGATTACACCATCTTGAATGTTTCGTTGGTTGCATAGGTAACACAGCAAAATAGGTCTCAATGGTACTTGACCTATTTTGCTGTGTTACCTAGGTAATGAAACATCCTATTCCTAGATGGAACAATCCTATCCTTATTGGAATTGTTTTATCAAAATGAACAATTTGACACCTCTTTTGGCAAAATCGGAGAACTTTGATGTTTTTGACCCCATGCTATCAATGCTATCAGGTATTTTTGTGTGGCCCATGGTGCCAACTATAGCTGGTAGCAGTGCAGCTTGCCCCCCCAACTGGTACCAAACACCCCATCTCAGGAGGCAGGCTCATACACTATATATGATTATCAGTACTTTTACTCGGGCACTTTTATTTGTGCGAGGTATCCCTCCTTCATTGTTCTTCTCACAGACAGCAGGTACACAAAAATTGACAAGAGTTTTTGTCCAATTACACCTATAGGTGCAATTGCAATTATTGAATATATGCACTTTGTTTCAAAGTTCTTCTTATACGCAGTAAACTTGCAATTTGTTTTCAATATAATAGATTAAAATTGAACTGATCTGAATTAGATTGCCATTTTTTAATCAAATATATTGAAATTCAAATCCGTTAGATTGAATTTTAAATATTAATTTGGATTAGTGTCTATTCTAATCCAAGATTAATCAATGCTAAGGTTTACAAAGTCAAGCTGATGGATTTTAATTTTAATCTATAAGATTAAAAATGGTAATGTAATTCAGATTAGTTGAATTCAATCTATTAGATTAAGAATTTTTAATCTAAGTTTGGATTTGTCCCTCATCGCAATCGAATAGATTAATTTTCTAATCTTAGGAATTAAAAGTAGGTCAAGATACCACAGTCAAATTTGTTCGATCTCTGGATCGACCGTTGATGCTACTTCGATACTTTGAACCGTATCGACAATGATCAATGTTAATGGGACACATCGACATCGCCTGGTTAATAATTACATTGTACAGCAGAGACACTAAAATGATTACACGGGGTCGATACACGCGAATGTGCTATGCACGATTTGATATTCAGACGATAAATCTTTGGATACCGGGGTAGAAAATGATGAATATCTCCCAGTATTTTTGTGTCAGTTCCTGAAGAACTGACACCTTCTCCTACAGGTTTGACGATCACGTGACAAATCGAATCTGTGACGTCAATATTAATATCGATATCAATTTAAGGCTGTTCTAGTTAAATTACACACCCATTGGTATTTTGGCTGTTCCATTTAATTTACATACTCCCTCTGAAATGATGGCCCAAAATAGCTGTTCCATTTAATTTACATAAAAAAAAAAAAAAAAGAAGCTGTTCCATCCGCTGAGAAATCAGCATTCCCTCTGCCTGTGCACTTAGTCCATGAATTGATCCTGATTTGCATTGTCGTATAGAGTTATTTTTGTACACACCAGGGATGTTACTATTGTTTAACTAAATGAAGCATACTTTTGCTTTTATCTTTCTTTGTCCTTTATTAATTATAAATTAGATGATTTAATTAATATAATTCTTTGTTTCAGCGACCCTGGGGTAAGCAGACAAACAAAAACATGGGTCAAAAGCCTTCAATTTCTGTGAAAATTGAACAAAAAGTACCCAAATCCCTACATTTTATATCTCCCTGTGTTATAGACAAATTTTATACGTCACATTTAAAATCATTTAAAACGACTTATAAATTGCCTTATGCTATAATGGGGTCTTATACATTTGTATTGTGTGAACTTTGTTTTTAAATGCCTTTGGCTTCTAGGTTAGTTTCTCAGAGCTGGTGAGATGTATTGGGGTGTAACTTGGTAGGGTGGTGGTAAGTGGCTGCCCTAAGACTTGATGCAATTTTTGGCGCATAATATGCATATTAGGTAGCTAATTTCCATATTTAACTTAAAAATGTAAACAAACAACACAAATATTAAATGTATTCACAATTAACAATAAAAGGATCGACTAAGCATCGATGGTATACGCTTGCGAAGTTACGTAATTAATCGGATTAATTACCATAGCAATAGGTGAAAACAATTTTGAACATAACATATCGCGCTGCACTACAAGCAGGTTACACTCATCACCTGTGTATGTCTGCAATCATATATTGAATACAATACTGGTCTTTTCAAAGATACTAATCTTACAGGTGCAAGTAATCAGCATGATATGGTTCAATGAAGAGGTACCGCATGAACGTATCAGTGCAGCGCGGTATATTCAAAAATTGTTTTCACCTATTGCTATGGTAGTTAATCCGATTATTACGTAACTTCGCCAGCCAGTATACAGAATCGACGAATTTGGCTCTGCAAACAATGATAATTGATCATGAGAATTTCATAATGCCAATTGTTTACTCTTATCTTAACTCTTTTATATAGTGGTCGGTGACCGGTGCTACCATTGTTCTACTGAGGAGGACTCTTGGCCACCACAATGCAAGAAGATGGAAAACTGGGCTCAAAATGATTTAGATTGTGAAACTAGCGCTGGATGTAGGCGCAGACGCAGTCGACATGTCGAGTTGTCCATCAGGACAAAGACGCACATGGACAAAACTGAAGTCTGTTAATGCTGGCGGTAAGAACGGTATATTGTTTGTGATATTCTTCGACAGAAATCGCCCGTATCCTCATGGATGATGATGTGATCCATAGGTTTCGTGAGTAAAATTTAGTTTACTACAATATCTTTTGATGGCTATTCTGGGTAGGCTCATCCAGAGAGCAAGCGTGTGCGTATTCCGTTCAGAATAGACATATGTATATATAAGCCGACGATCATTTCGAAAATTTCGAACGAGACAGATTTGACCTAGATCCTACAGTGACGTAAAAATATGAACACGCCCAACTTTGAGAGCACTGTCAATGCACATAACGTATACTAGTGTTTCTATCAGAAAAAACTCTGAATCAAGTATTACAAATGTAATGGTTTTTACTCTTATGGATAAAATCAGGCCGTTTTTTTATATTAGGCCTATATCATATTAGTAAAATGTGATATCAAAATTCATTTATATATCAACTTGATGAGAAATACTTGGACTAAAAAAATATTTTAGATCAATTTCACCGTATGATCAGAATTAGCATCTTTGACAAACCATTTACACACAAACGTGCTATAGAAAAGGATTTAATATTGCATATATTATGCAAATGTCCCCATTTCCATGGCCCACATAACTGTGTGCATCAATCTTCCCAATTTTTCGTGGTGAAGGCCGCTCTTTACATACATCAATGAACATCAAAAGAGTTTTCTAGTGCTCATGACGAGGTATGATATATATATGTAATGCTCGTGTGTGTTGTCAAGTGAGCGGTGTTTAATATTAGAGAGATTGCGATTTCCAAACGTAGGTATCGGAGGTAAGTTGATCTATTCAAAACCACTCACCTGTATCGAAGCGAGGTCGCGTATTTAGCCAGTTTTGAAGATTTTTCCACGTGCGAGACTTGTATAACAATAGCCATCGATTCACTAGCGTTCTGAGTGTAAAATATATAAACATGCTGATCGGGATTTCTCGCTATTGGTACTGACTTCGAACCTTTTTTATCCTCTACTTTTACTAGGGGGTGTGCCGGGGGGGTGTGTTCACTACCAACTTCTGCAAGGAACCGTGTGTGGGCAATGGTGTGTCTGATTGTGTGGGTATTGATGTCTGCCTCAGTGATGAAGATTTGTTCAGCGAATTTCAAGATGCAGTTGCTCGTTCAGGAGACAATATATTCGTTGTAAGAAATGCAACTATTTGCTATTGTCAGACATCTCCGTATACTACAACAGAAGGAATTCCAACAACACCCAGGCCTGGTGGTGTTAATATCATATCCACCACACCCAAAGGAAATGCCGCTATTATGATGCGCATTTCGTATGCAGTAATCATTATAAATGTGATTTTTGTAATTGTTGTGGTGGGCTGTAACCTCGGGTTGTAACTACATTACATACAGCTAGAGTAACGTAGCCAGAGGGGCAGGTGTTGGGAAGGGGGGGGTGGCCTGACAAAAGAAAAGTGTCACTCTGAAGGACCGAAGGACAGTGGCATTGCTAAGGATTGCAAGCTGATACATCCCCCTAAAAACACTTTTCCCATAACGTAATTCAATGTTATAGCAAGGCGAATGTGGTAAATGTGTTGTAAACTACTTATCCAAGCACATTTTTGACCAAAATGTAGGCTTTAAAAGTCAAAACCTCAAGTGTTCCTTACATACAATTTTTTTCAAATTTTATGTCATTAAAAATTAATGAAAGAGCACACTTATATTGTCCATATACTAGCCTCATTTTAATGAGCAATGACAAATACTCTTTAAATTGCAAATCTTGTGCAAAAAAATTACTATTTTGCCTGTTTTGTCATACGGTTGTAAATTCAATGAACTATGACTTTGCTAAAGAGCGCTTACAAATTGATATGTCACTTAGAGAGGGGCCCATGGACAAGGAGCAGTGCGGAGCCCTTTAATGACTCCTTTTTCAGCATTTATATCATATTCGTCTTTGATCTGGGCCCCTGAACCCTCAGGGCCCATGGACTTCATCCACCCTTTCCACCCGTTTACTATTCGCCCATGACTACAGAGTTAATTGACTCTATTCGTAATTGCTTCTACCCGTGGAGTCAATTGACTCTACATTCAGAGTCATCGGCAGCGGCCATTTTGCATTAAGCTGCTGCTGTTCAGCATGCTGGTCACCCCAGTGGTAAGAACGATATAGCACGGTGTATCATGTATTGGTGTTTGGACAGTCTGATATGGTGTTTTGGAGCATTTTGGTCTTGTTCTGGATTCCACAGGAGAATTGTAACCTGACGGTGAAGTAAACTAATAATAGTAAGCTTTCCTACCTGGAGTTGGACTGTTGAAGTGACCCTGTGATGGAGCCGGGTGACTCTATAAATGGAATCTGGGTTACTCTATAGAAGCATAGTCCAGCCACTGCGTTATGTCTAAAAAATGACTCTATATTGAGCTGGTCTCCACTATACTGAGAGCAGGTCTCTTATTTTATCTGTTGAGAAAGAAAAGTTTTGTTTTTTCGAAACGTCGGGTTTTTAACTTAATTTATTTGTTTTGTGTGACTCCCCATTGGATGTTGTGACATATTTTCCTGTTTTTAATTTTAGCCATTGCTAGTGTGACACTGTTGTATTCTATTTTTATATCTATATTGAGAGTCAAGTAACTCTTGTGTAGAGTCATCAATGGTGACTCTTCAGCGGAGTCAGATGACTCCTAATAATAATGGAGTCATTTTAGACATAGAGTCGCAGAATGGTTAGACTCTGCTTTTAGAGTCACCATGACTCCAGTTTGGCTTCAAGTTTCAGTGTGTATAAATTATTGTAAATATAATTTTTGTAATAAGATTGTGAGGGATTGTAACTGATAATCTAGTCAAATTTGAACTTTTTGAGAGGTTTTGATGACACGCTTGCGCCCGTCTGTCCATTCAAAATCACTCAGTTTTACGATGTTGATCCCTGCCGAAAATATGACATTTGACCTTTTCACTTATTGTTGGTCGAAGCAACCTAAAAATCGATTTTCATTATCTAGATCAATACGGTATGTTATTGAAAAATAACACCTTGATGTTTGGCAAAAGGTCATTCTGCAGATCATGTACTTTGCAAACTTGCTTAATTTATTGTTGTTAATGAGTTATGTACGTTTTACAAAATTGTTGTTGTTTCAGCCCTCTTTACAACGTAACTCAAGAACCGCAGCACCTATAAAAGTATATCTGTGATATTTTAATTCTCTACACACTCGCTATGAATTGAGCAATACAGCTTTTGCCAAAGCTCACTACCATTTGTAAGATGCTGTGAACTACCAAATCACAACAGTTTAAAATAATTAATAACCTTAAACTTGAGAATGGCGTGTCACAGATATGTCAAAATATACTGAATCATTGACCAGAGAAGTACACTGCAGTGGTTTACAACAAGATTCGTAGTAATTTGGAAATTTCATCCTGGTAGTATCCCTTTTGAAAAATTTGACCACATAGTGGGGTGGCAAAGTGTCCCCAACTAGGAGTCCGTATAATTTTGATGATTAGAAGATGCCCCCTACCTGGAATAGCCTTATATTCTACACATGCCTAGAAACAGGAAAATCTTTGTTGCCAATTTTGGAGATGCTGCAGAAGGCGGGTGTTTCCATAACCTGACCACCTTTTCTGACTACCTTTTCTGACTACCTTTTCTGACCAGCTTTTACAGTGAGCCCTGTGATATTTGATTCTCACCACAATGGCCTTATCCCAATGCCATAGTCCAATAACATTAACCAAACAATCATAGTGCAAAATTTGACCTCAAGTTGCAGAGTATGAGGTTTTGTACCCCAATTTCCAAAGGTCATTCAATGAATGTACAAATGTATTGGAGTTAAAGAACTGTGCACTAATAGATGAGAATGTTTTGGATCCTAGTGTTTTACGCCATAATCATAGACGGTCATGCTGGGTGATAATTAGCAAGGTTTTCTCTGGGACTTGTTAATAGATAAACAACATTTTTAAGGGTACATGGTTGTTATTTCTTTCTCACTTTAGATTATTTATTTGTACCTTTTGCTTGTCGAGTATTTTGTTTTGTTTAATACAGTTTTGTTTGTATATTTAATGTCTTGGATGCACCATCGGATCGAGTGACACTGATGTAAAAACAATTTTCAAATAAAAACTTGAAACTTAAAAACTACAACACTTTCATGGTAAATGAAATTATTTAAAACAAATAAAATAAAATTTTGCACACACATCCAATTTTCCTGACTTCATTCGAACGAGTGCTCCCTAGTGTTTACCCTCAGCACTTCCCTGTTCTGACTTTGTCTGTCTGATGGACAATTAAGGGTATACGATGTATTGTTGGTCGAAGCAGCAGAAAACAAAGTAGTTCACAGCACCTTGCAAATGGTAGTGAGTTTTAGCAAAAATTGCATTGCTCAATAAGCCCAATCGGCATTGGAAGTTTGCAATGCATTTGCAGTTTTGGGACACTTTGTCCTTTGACCTATCGGGAAAATTCAGAAAAATTGAGGGTTTTGAGCGTACAAAATATAACTTAAAACGTGTTACTAGAATAAAAACAAACCCAAAAATTTGATTATTGTATAAATTAATTATTTTATTATTTATAATGATAACATATTACAATAATAAATTAATGATTACAGCAATTTTCCAGATATGTCAGAGGTCAAAGTGTCCCAAAAACCTGAAAGTTATGGCGATTGGGCTTATTCATAGCAAGCGTGTAGAATAATTCAAATATCACAGATATACTTTTGTAGGTCCTGTGGTTCTTGAGTTATGTTGTAGAGAGGGCTGAAACAACAACACTTTTGTAAAACGTACATAACTCATTAACAATAAATTAAGCAAGTTTTCCAAAGTATATGATTTGTATAATGAACTTCTGCAAAACACCAATGTGTTATTTTTCAATAATATATTGATTCAGATAAATGAAAATCTGCTTCGACCAACAATACCTCGTATACCCTTAAACCCATATTCACATTCATGCTGCACCCTTAATATTATCAGGGCATGTTTGACCATAGGCCTGAATGTGACCTTGTGACGTGGTAATAGTGTTTACTCTATCGATTATTGACCCAGCACCTGAAATGATAGCTGTCTCCTCTCTAAACTGAGAAGTTAACTGCCCTGTGAAAAACCATGGAAGTATGGAAAAACAAAACAAATTTCACTTAATAATTTCAATTTTATGTCACTTAACATCCAGAATGGTACAACATTATTGTGCAAAGTGTAAAGATAATAACAATATAGCAAACATCAAAATAATGTCAAATAAGATTGTCAAAAAGGTGGTCAGAAAAGGTAGTCAGAAAAGGTAGTCAGAAAAGGTGGTCAGGTTATGGAAACACCCGCAGAAGGCGGCCATCTTGGATTTCAATAAGGCCGCCATATTCACTCTAGTTTGCCCTATATCTCAGCTTGTAGGCACATAAAAGGTTAATAATGGTAGCCAAAGTTTTTCATGTGACGAATTTGAATTCAGCACACTCACACCACATTGACTGTGATTATTCTAATATGTAACACCGTTCAGATCTTTTAGTTTAGGTCTATCTTGTGTATATGGTTCAAACTTTTCTAGAGCCATTTCACTGAAAGCCAGACTGGAGTTAGGGTGACTATATAGGGACTCATCTGACTCCCTTCAAGAGTCATAATTTGTTGACTCCGCTGAATTAAGAGTCACCGTTGATGACTCTCCACATGAGTCATATGATTCCCAATATAGAGTCATTTTAGATATAGTCACGCAGTGGCTGCACTCTGCTCCTATTTTCCATTTATAGAGTCACCATGACCCCATTACAGGGTCACTTCGACTGTCCGACTCCAGGTAGGAAAGCTTACTATTATTAGCTTAACCTCAACTTTTCAGGTTAAAAGTCGTCTGTGGAATCCAGCTCAAGACCATGTTAGCCAATAGCATGAAAATACCACATCATAAACACCATATATGATACACGATGCGAATGACCAGCATGCTGAACAGCAGCAAACAGAAACAGGTGCAAAATGGCTACTACCAGACTACTTGGCAATACACGTGTACCGCGGTGATGACTCTGCATGAAAAGTCAATTGACTGCACGGATAGAGTCAATTGACTAGTGTACTACCAATCGATTGCAAATTGATGAAAATTTAAAGAGAGTCTACCACGTCGTGCATGACTCCGCAGGTAGAGTCAATTGACTCCACAAGTAACAGTCAGGCGACTCCTTTTGAGAGTCAGTGCTAGTTTACTCCACTTTGAGAGTCACTTGACTCCATTCTGGCTATCAGTGTTGGCTTGGCGATCCCCAAGTATAACGAAAACAGAGAATACTGTAACTATTAAGCTAAAAAACAGTAGAATCTGCCCATTTAATATAAATTATATAAATCGCTATATGCCTACTAGATTGGGATCCATTTTAAGTACAGACACTTAATAGCTTATTGGGCTATTCCAGAAAATAGATGCACACCCCCTATAGAGGAGTAAATTTTCAAACAAAGAAATGTCCGGATTTCCAAGTCTGCTTTCTGAAAACGACTGGATTTCCAGTTGCCAATGTTACTAGAAAAAACTGAGAAATCCAATCAAATGAAGAAAAAATCACGGAAATGTTGAAAATGAGCTCTCAAATTCAGGATTTCTGATTTTAAACTATTTTTCTGCCGGCTGTTTTTGCCTTTGAACACTTTGAAAGTCTGGATTTCCAACAGTCACGACTGGACAAAAAGTCCGGATATCCGAACTACTCTAGACCTTTTTCCCTCTTTCCCATCATGCACTATTCCAGGGGGGTATGAGTGTCGCATCTACATCATCTCCCCGGGGGAGCCTACAGAGTTAAGTTCATTACATTCTGGAATACGGACATTTCGGCTGGTGCCTTCATCACAAAAAAGGAATCCCCGATAATCACGATAATGGCGCCGCGATCACTAATACCTTTCGGGGGGCAAAAACAACATTTTTATGCCTTATGGACATGGTGTCATCAGCCAAAAAAGTTTCCTGCTATTGAAACCTAACTTTGTATACATTTTATAGACCTAATGGTGATAAACTAATGACGGGACACGCCGTGATATTTTGTCGGCGTCCGTTTCACTTTTTTTCGGAGATGAAAATAAAATGTAAACACAATCTCTTACACAGATGTTCTGCGTCGCTCCGTAACTGCATCACTCGTGTATTCAATAATTGCATAATTAGTAACATCGATGGCCTTTCGATAATCCGCATATATGGAATCATTATGCCCATATTAAGACAAAATAATTGCAAAGGTATGGCAAAGACCATCGGATGCAACGATCTATGAGGTTGATGAACTACGTCATACCCCCTGGAATAGTGCATTGTGGGATAGAGGGAAAAAGGTCTATAGGGGGTGTGCATCTATTTTCTGGCATAGCCCATTATCATGCGCCTACGTAGAGGAACTGTTTTAGTGAGTAATCTGTCTTGAGGTATTCTAAAAAACCCTGGTTAGTTCTGCGGGCGGACGGTAGGCTAGAAGGGTCGGTCGGTCGGGCCTTTTGCACTTTCTAAATCAATATAAAAAGTATTTAATATCATATTATAAATACAAACATGTACACGAGTAGTGCTTTTTTTTTTTTTTGATGGTGAAGTTGTAGTTATGATGTCGTAAGTTTGTAACCAGTCAAGGGTATTGTTTTAGATGGCTTTGTCAACTGTAAAAATAATATTATTATCTTATACGTAAGGAAACATGCATATTAATCATCTGAAATTAAACTTTTAAAGCTTTTCGCCAGCCCATCGGGCTGGTACCTATTTCTGGGATGGTGTTTGTATGCTCAAGAGATTAATTTTTATTGGTATTGGAATGACTTTTGTTTAAAACTTTTTGTGGTTGAATTTTTTTAAAAATATTTTAATTCGATTTGTAAGGAAAAGTAAGTATGTTTTGCCGTTTCAACGAACGAAAACGAGTGAGTATTACCAAAGTTATGTTTGAACTAATTATGACTTTAAAAGTTCTAGGTATAGGCCTAAATGTTACAATAATAGTTAATATATAGCATCATATGGTCAGCAGAAGAAAATCTGACATCACCTATGATGTCATATCAGTGTCCTTGACCGAGGGTCCTTACTCCTTGACCACTGAACAGCGTGATATCATGTTGATAACAGATCTATAGAATCAAAATCTTCATCATATCCCGGATCATATCACAGATTCTCAACAATCTGTGATGTGAAAGTAGTTATCTATCATATCCTGTGTCGTTTTATGGATAAAAATGACTCAAAATGTTATTGATGAAATGGTTGCTATCATAAACTTCAGTTTTGTCTTTTCAACGGGAAAAATCCGATGCAAAATAAAGTTTTTAGGGCCTAGCTATAATATGGGCATAATTTATGCATGTAGGCCTATAGTATTGAACAATGTACCCCATTTGACATGCACTTATAGATAAATAAATTGTCTTACTTTATTAATTTAATAACTTCTTTATTATAAATAAAATGACACATAACTAGTTGATTCATAAAATTACATTCAACAAAATGATTGAAGAGAAACCCACAAGGCACTAGGCAGACTGTTATAGAATGGAGTAGGTAAGATGCCATGTCCATAGCTTCGCAGGAGTTTCCGACTAGCAATCAACATGATCAGCACATTCAGAAAAACACAGTTTAAGAGTGAAGATTGTAGTGAGTAACCAGTCCTTTATAAATGTGCTGGCCACTATCTATTATAATATAGTAGGCTTAAACTATACATTGCGAATTAATTAAGTTATTTTAAAATAAAATGTACATGTAAGTTAACTCAAACCGGCAGTGTATTTGTGAAGTGGTATATCGAAAGCAGTGAAATCGGACATTCCTAAGCGAAGATATTGAGTTCGTAAGTTCTGGTATTACAAAATTGGAAATTGAGATATCGTGGGTAAAAAGCTGAAAAGACAAAACAACAACAACAACAACAACAACAACAACAACAACAACAACAACAACAACAACAAAAAACAAAACAAAAAACAAAAACAGACCAGAACAATTTGGAGTAATGAATTAAAAGAGTTGACATGAGATTAGGAATTAATGTTTTCTGCTGTTTCAGTGTGCATGTTCTCATCGTTGATGGTTTGGTGGACTGTCATGTAGATGTAAGCGTGATCCTAAAAATGCCTTTCACATTGACCAAAACTAATTACAAGACCTCTTCTACATTGAGGCTGGCTTTCCCTTTTAAAGGGAATTTTTATTTAAAGTCTATTTTGTCACTTTCTGTTGTCTTGCTGTTTTGTCTCCCGTTGTTTGTTTACAAAGACGTGAGTGTAGTCTCTACTATACACTCAACGCAAAATGTGGCGAGCGAGCGGAATCAAACTGCCTGCCCAGGAGACATGTAACGACGCATTAACGGACGAGATAGCATGGGCCGAGATTTGACTTGGAACAGAGGGAGGGAGGACATTAAACATAAAATCTTTCAAGTATTTTTCATTTCAGACCATTTTAATTTTTTTTGTTACGTTATGCGTCGAGCGGCCTAAAAGTTGTCCCTTTTTCTTAGTGCCAAACAGTTTTTTTGTTACGTTATGAGTCGTTACAGATGTTTGTATTGTAGTCTCAGTCCCAGCCTTTTTAGTCCTGGCATGATTGTTGGAAATGCAGACTTTCAAAGTGTCCAAAGGCAAAAAAAAAATCCAGCAAAAAATAGTTCAAAACCCGAAATCCTAAATTTGAAAAGTAAATTTTGACAATTATACGATTTTTCATTCATTTAATATTATTAGATTTTTAATAAAGTATTCAATTTTCTAATGAAAGGAAAAGCAAATCTAAAATAAAGAAAAACATGGATATTTTACACTCCATAGCGCCCTCTATAATTTGATTTATCTTTTCCTGAGAAAATTGAAAGTTTAAAAAAAAAATCTAACTCTTCTTCCTTGTAAGTGCCTACCTCATATGTATGAGTATTATCGCACTGCGTACAGACAAGCTGTACTTATTTTTACTCTGGAACCTAGAGTAGATTGAGTGTATTTTGAAGTACAGTCAACAGTACCGGATGATCCCCTGCTCTTTTCGAATAGCCTGTGACGTTCTTTTACGTGCACACTACATTAATGTGAGAAAATATGCATGTACACGGGACCGACAGCTTAAAGTGCCCTCCGAAGCACTAAGCAAGTAGAGTGAAGTGCCTTGCTCAAGGACACAAAGAGCCGGACCTGGGATTCGAACCCTTGACCCTTGGATTCACAGTCCTACGCCTTAACCGCTAGGCCACGCTTTTCAACTCCTACAGGTTTGCTTATTATCTTGCATTTAAAAAAGAATCAGGTTTCTTACATATTTCGTTGTGTATCTGGACTTGAAATCCTACACCCCAAAATCCAAAATGGCTGCCAATAAAATATGCAAATTAGGTATTTTTTTCATTGTTCGCTTTTATGGGCGCACACCGCCAATATAGCGTCCCATTGAAATACACGTGAAAACACGCCTATTCTTTGCACGATTTTGGACCGTAAAAACTTTTGACTATAAAAATACAGGAGCTGACAGCACTAGCTTCTAATAGCTATAGTATATCTACCAAAAAACATTTCAAAACGTAAAAAGGGGTCAAAGTTTAAACAAAGAGTGTCCGCACTATTGAATGAATACGTACTGTTCAATAGGTTTTTGTAAATGAGCTTGTGTCATTAGGTAGATGTAGGCTTCATTTGCATTGTTAAGACAAGCCACGCTGGGTCTTTCGATCAACTTCCCAGCAAACACAAAACGTTTTCGACGTCATTCGCAAAAGGTTATAAAAGGTTGTCAGAAAACGTTTAAATGTCGGGTTATATAAAGGGTTTATTAAGAGTATAAAACGTTTTCATAACCTTAAAAAACATTTTGTGATAATCTACTGCTCAGCAAACAAAAATGTTTTACAGAAAACGTTTAAATGTCGGGTTATATAAAGGCTATAAAACGTTTTAATAACATTCCAAAAACATTCTTGAACACCTGATACAAAACATTCTAAACAGAATGTTATTTTGGGGTTGAAAAATATTTTGCGAAAAATGTTTGCCCAAAATATTTGCAATAACGTTTTAAAAACGTTTTCATGACCTTTATATAACCCGACATTTAAATGTTCTTAAAATGTTTTTTCAAAACATTTTAAGAACATTTCTGTGTTTGCTGGGTTTAAATATTTTAACATAATGTTATTTAAATATTGACAAAATATTTGGCAAAAATGTTTGCAAAAATAGTTTACAATAATATTTTTTGAAAACATTTAAAAAATATTGTTGTAGTGTGTTTTCATACAAAACGTTTTGAAACGTTATCATGGCCTTTATATAACCCGACATTTTAATGTTATTAAAACGTTTTTACCTAAACCAAAAGCCAAAATATAACTTACTTAAAACGTTTTTAAAACGTTTTTGTGTTTGCTGGGTTATGCGTGTTTGGTCAAGTGAGGATAAAGCAGCAAGTCATACACGGTTTGGTAATGGTGAATATGTTACCATTTTTGACGACTTGTGACTTTTGGTAAGCCCAAAATGAATCAATAAAATCGTGTATAAGATATTTGCGGAGATATTTGGGCGGGATTACAACAATTTAGAAAATAAATGGGCACCGCTGGGTTGGGTATTATGGATTCTAAGAATGTAAGTATGATATATTTTCGATGGTAAATATATTTTCGCTTTCAAAGTTAGTAGTTCATAATTGCAATTTGTTAATATTATATAAAAATAGTATATAAAAAGCACATATAAATATGTAAGAGTATGGGACCATTTTGAAAATTAATAATTGCGAAATGCCGGTGGTAGAAAAGCCGACGATCAATTGAAAATTTTGACTTTTCGTATTGAAGATACGGATTTTTTCCCCAAAACACCAAAATTTTTTAGGTCTTTTGGGGAAAAATATCAATATCATCAATATGAAAGGTCAAAATTTTCAATTGATCGTCAGCTTTTCCTCCCAGCTACATACACTTTAAGAATATATCATTGGATTTACAAATTTACTTCGAAGACTGTTATAGAATGTAAAAAATATCAAATTTTAATAATTTGTCATAAAATTTGTATTATATCTTGAATTTCAAAAAATGAAAATTATTTGATATCAGAAAGACATTCTGCGTATTCAGATTGCAATTCGATATGTCTGATGTGCTCTCATGTCCCACAAAAAATACTGTCGAAACGCAAAACGCTCATTCCAGATCCCTTAACAATTCTATAGTGCAATGGAGCATTGTCTGCGCAAACAATAGAATATTGATTCTGTTAAATGGAATTGAATATATCTCTACAGCTGAGTTTGAACTACAACACTGAGCGATAGCTATCGGTTTCTAGCCAATCAGATAGGATTCCTTTTCTTGCGTTCGGAAAAGCAGCGCGCAGCGAGCTACCTATAGTTCAGTATATTTTGTGGCACTTGATGGTGTTATTACATTTCCACGTGATTCATTGCTGGGAAAAAATAATTATTTACCTGCTATGGACGCGGGGGGGGGGGGCAACACTCCGATAACAAACGCCCTAAATTGGGTCTAATTTAGGGCCTATTTCAATGAATGCCAATCTAAATATAAAATAATATTGCAATTTAATTCACAGGGTGTAACTTTATTTAAAAAGGGCAACAATTAAACATCATATTTCACAAAATTACGTTTTTCCCATTTGGATATCTTTGCATTACTATTACCACACGAAGAAGGAATAAATGTTAGACCCCGCACAGTCTGCTGAGTTAAAAGTAGGTCACCTCTGTTTACTTTTATATTGTTATCACACGAAGGAGAAATGTATAGATGTTTGTCCCAGCACAGGTAACAGACTTAAAAATAGGTTACAATTTCGCGAAGAAGGCGGATATGATTGTGTTTGGCCACCTCCAGTCAACTGAGTTATAAGTTGGTTTAATACGTCTTTCTTTTCAGGATCTAATCTCTATTGTGTACACAAATCCACGAATGTACGTAGTCTCCCACGATGTACCTCTGCATGGTTGGGAAACAAACTACTCGGTGGATTCTATGGGAAAAAGCGACTGAAATCGCGTGACGCTTCGGGATGATGTGTCCTAGGTCTAGACACTAGGCAGCCATTAGCGGCCATTACTATAGTATCACACGAAGAAGAAATGTGTGGATGGATGTCCCCGCACAGGTAACAGACTTTATGTTCTCAATGTTGCACTACGGCATTCCAAGCACTTTGGTCAGTGCCATATTAAAGGTACTTCACAGTAACTCCAGCAGCGCAGTCATGGTTGACGGAGGCATCTCTGTACCATTCGATGTAACAACAGGAGTTCTGCAAGGCGATGTATTGGCTCCCTTTCTCTTTATCATCCTTGTTGACTGCCTTTTGGTAAAGGCGTCTCCCGGGGGGATCACTCACAAAATGGTCTGTACGCATGCGTGACCAAAAAAACAAGTAAAAGGGGGTGTTTTTTTAGGCAAGGCAAGTTACGCGCGTGACGCGTTTAGGGTCTAAAAAACAGTGATTTTCAAGAATAAGGGTAGTTTTCTAAAACTGGACTACTTGTTTATGGTACCTTTCCCAAAAGGGTACATTTGTTGCATTTTCACCAGCCAAAAACTCATTTAGGGGTAAATTCTACACTAAATTACCTTATTAAGGGGCTAAATTTGCTGGTAGGGTAAAACTCGTTTAGGGGGTGTTTGAAAAAAATTTGGTCACGCATGCGTACACTGCCATATTTGAGTGGCCCCCCCGGGAGGCGTCTGGACTAGACTCCGGAGTGACTGACCTGTCCTCGTCGATGAAGAAGATATCCGGCCAAATTGCTAAACGACCCGGACTTTGCTGAAGATATAGCTCTCCTTGAGTCTTCAACCCTTCGAGCCCAGTCTCAGCTCCCCAGAACCTCTAATGCCGCAGCAGATCTTGGGCTTATACGAGGGTTGGTCAATAATATCCCGCAACCATTATTTATCTCCGCTCATGCATGACTTAGATGACTGTTACTTACGATCAATAAAGTTTGTACCTTTGTCTTTCAAAACGCACAACAATTAGTATCAGAGTACCTTTAATTACGTAATCTCATTTACATAAAGTCATTGCTATATGTACACTGACAATTGTCAACATTGGCGAGAAATTTGAATTGGCTTTGACGAACGTGTAATAAAAAGAAGCAGAAGTAAGGACCAAAGCAGTTTACAAGCCTTATTTTTGGTATTAGGTAATCTGAGTATATTCAATTGATAATTGTGAAAGAAGAAATGTATCCGTCAACAGATGAGGAAAGGGACCGTCTTTGAACTTCACCAAAAATAGGCCTATAACAACAAGCAAAAATGGTGTGAAAATCGCGAAAAAGAGCCCACACGGCAGAAGAAAGAATCCAAATTATCTCCAAAATAAAACAAAACCAAATATGGTTATTGGTATGGTTTTAGAGATCATAGTCAGGACAATAGAATTTGTTGCAACAAAAATAGAAATATGCGCATGCGTTGATGGTATGCATTATTGAAAGTACCAAAAATGTATGAAAAAAAGTAAAAATTCATCAAAAACGCGCTAAAAATATGACTAATACAAGGTTTGCGGAACAGTAGCTGTGTGAGTGAATTGCTATACCAAGTCTTATGCTAAAATAAGACACACCTTTCGAAATTCAAATTTCTTATTCAATCCAGAGCCTCTCTATGGTGTGCTACTTTAATTACAAAAACAAGACCTTTTGATATTAAGGGTTCATTAAGAAAGAAATGTTTATGCTTTCACCACTGGGACCTCCCTTTTTTATAATCAGTAGATACCCAATCAAACCAGGTACCATTGGTTAAATTTTGTCATCGATTAATCTTTCTATCTCTTATTATGTAAAGAACAATGGGTGATAAAGCCTACTCAAAATTGGAGATATTCAACACGATTTCTTTTCTTTAATAAAAATGGTATATGTCTAAAAAGAGTCCAGCATCATGCCTATGTTATCGGTTTATAAAGCTGCAAAAACCGTGCCATATTCTATACTTTTATTCTCGAGATATTTGGAATTATGTAACAATACCTCAATTTGGCGCGAGATTTTCTTGACTACTTTTCACTGTAAATCAGGCAGTGCCCATACGCTATTGTGTTTATGCTAATGTCATTATCGTAATCAAGCATTCAGCATCGCTAATACATATTCGTTTTGAAAGACAAAAGTACAAACTTGAATTTAGCGAAAGTAACAGCCATCCAAGTCACGCATGAGCGGAGATACACCATAGTTGCGGGAACTTATTGACCAGCCCTCGTAATCAGCGCACCCAAAACAGAGTATATGATCGACCATCAACTGTCAACCTCAGCCTCCTCTCCAAGTATACGGAAACTCCATTAAGCATGTAACCGACTTCAGATACCCAGGCTCCATGATGTGGTCCAGTGCTAGTGACCTGAAGAGACGGGCCTTCTGGAAATTAGAGCAACTGTGGAAAAGTCACACCATCCCAATGTCCACCAAGATTTAACTGTTTCACACAACCTGCGTCCACAGCTGTGCTGCGTCACAGTTTTACTACAGCCTGTCTAAAAAAAAATGTGCAAGTGAAAAGCGCCCTCTTTGGCAATTAGAAAATACTCTTGTGACAGGATGCTTACATCAACGTCAAGGGAACAGTCTTAGCTCTCAAATACCGTTTGTTCTGTTCAATTTGCTCTTTTTAATCTCGAGATATGTTTAGTTAACAACGAAAGGGTAAAGTCACAATTGTGCCACTTTTACTATGGCTGTACATGTAAATCAATGATAGCTGATGTTGATGCGTCTAATGCACTCCCCCTTCGGAGCTCGTGCATTAGATGCATCAACAGCAGCGTGCGCGCATTATTTTGTCTAATTTCATTAATTTGTCAAATTTCATGAACTTGTCAAAGTTCATTAACCTATAAGTGTGCAATATTTGTTTGTCTTTTAACATGTCTTGAATGACAAAGAGAACAGTATTTACCATGGTAAAATCATTGACATGCACATGTATTTAATTTTACAGCACAATGTGAAATATATATTTATCGTTTAATTTGTCGTGTGGAAAAAGAGAATCATTATACCTTTATCATGATAAAACATTAAAAACAATTTTGTATTGTTGTGTAATTGATGCGTTCTTTTGATGTTACGAAGGAACTCTTGATAAACATGTAAACTTGATGCTATCATTGATTTTCATGTGCAGCCCTCTTTCCTAGTAAAAGTGGCACAATTGTGATTTTACCCTTTCTTTGTTAAGTAAGCATATCTCGAGATTAAAACAAGCAAATTGTACAGACTAAACTGCATTTGAGAGCTAAGATTATGCCCTTGACGTTGATGTAAGTATTATGTCACAACGGTATTTTCTAATTGCCACAGAGGGCGCTTTTCACTTGCACAATTTTTTTTGAGACAGGCTGTATACGGCTGTGAGTCGTGAGTTATCTCTAAGGATATGGAAAATAAAATCAACTCATTTGGCACATATTATTGCTACCATAAACATTATTGTGCTGAACATCAAGAGAGTAGACAGAATACCAAATACTGACATCTACAATCTGACAGAGACAGCGCCACTTGTTGAGAAAGCCAGGACTCGTCAACTGAAATTTGTAAGGCATATACTCCGCCTGCCTGACGATGAGCCAATAAGAGTATGCATAGTATGTTCCAACTCATAGCAAGAGGAAGCCTGAACGGCAACGAACCTTGTTCTGGAAATACATCCAGTGTCTTTTGGGGGATACGGACAGCATGCTGAGTCAAGGTCAACTATCAGCAATGGCTCAAGACCGATGTAGCTGGCTTGTAGTCGCCTGCTCCGCAGCCGAAGGATGATGATGAGCGACCATTTTGCTTTCTACATGATGTTATTCACGTGTCGTAAAACTTTTACAAAAATATTTAAGTTAACAGGTTTACAACTTTAAATTACATTTTGAGCAGAGACTATGTGGGGGAATTGCCGAAAAAAACCGGAGATCTACGGTTGTATTATAAAAACTCCAAATTTTACTATAATTAAAGGATTTCAGGCTTAGTCTTTCACATGGTCTTTTAGTACACCATTGAAAACTCCATGTAATATAACCTTAAACGTATACCGTAAAACCTCGTCTATACGCATTTATAGGGTTTTTGATGAACGCTTAATTAATACGATACGAAACAAGCGTAAATATATCAATACAACAGATTGGTCTTACAATAATACTTGTTTGTACATACTTGGATCTGTAATATATTTGCTCAACTCCATAATGGCACCTGGAATAATTTAGCTTTCACCGGGAGCTTTCATCAGAAACACTCTATATGCTTGTAGACGAGGTTTTACGGTATTATTTTATCTATATTATTCTTTTGGTTTACACCCATATAATATTAGCTATTTAGTTTGCATGGTAAATTAAGTTATTTTCTTTCTTTTTTGATTTGCAGCAGAATAGTCCTACTTATTCTTACAATATGGCCGCGATGAGGCTCAGTCTCCTTGTCCTACATGTTGTCGTCGGCTTCGTAGACTCTAGCACAGCACAGCCACAGATCCCATATGACTACTGTCCAGTTGGATGGACTCTTGGGGATACTGGCAACTGGACTGGCAACTGTTACAAGTATATCAAAGAACGAGTCAATGGAGATGAAGCTGAGCAGAAATGTATCGAAGAAGGCGGTCATTTGGTGTCGTTAAATTCCCAAAGTGAAGAAGACTGGGTGTTCGCACATTGGCAATCTGAGGGACTTGGACCCTCTGGACGTAAGTTAGATTGGTATAAAAAGCGAGGTCCCAGGATAAAAAAAATCAGATTAATTAAATCAGAATCGCAGGCATTCAAAAACAAACCGGTATACTAGCGTATGTATGTATATAATCCCACCGATAATACCGGGTCCAAATATGCAACCGTGGTTTTTTGTCTTTGCTCCCTTTCACCAAAACCGGAAAGAAATGTTTTTATCCCCCCTTCCCCAAGCTGGCTACGCCCCTGTGTAGCATCAACACCAACAGTACAAACAAATAAAGATTAACTTTGTTGCATCGGGTAAATAATACCGGGTAAATATACCGAGTGCTCAGTGTAAACACGCAGAATATTAAACATGCAGTGCATTTAAAACACATCATAACTCTAAAATTTACAATTATTCTTCCAGCAACCCACGTTAGCCCATCCAATGCACTTTGGATAGGAGCAATAAAGGTATCCGGAACTTGGATATGGACTGATGGGACCCTACCTAATCCACCGCAGACCGATTGGGGATACTGTGTGTCATCGTATGGATACCGATATTATCAACCTGACAATGACGGTAACTGCGCTCACTTGTGGACTGCGAATTGCACACCCAGACCATCGTGGAATGACCTCTATTGTAACACCTACCAGACTACATACTACATGTGTGAGACACCATCAGTATGTTGCTTACCATGGCACAGCACAGCACAGCCACAGATTCCATATGACTACTGTCCCGTTGGGTGGACTCTTGGGGATACTGGTAACTGTTACAAGTATATCAAAGAACGAGTCAATGGAGACGAAGCTGAGCAGAAATGTATCGAAGAAGGCGGTCACTTGGTGTCGTTGAACTCCCAAGGTGAAGAAGATTGGGTGTTCAAACATTGGCAATCTCAGGGACTTGGACCCTCTGGACGTAAGTTAGATTGGTATAAAAAGCGAGGTCCCAGGATAAAAAAAAAAATCAGATTAGTCAATCGTTCTAGGCTTATTATTTGAAGCAAATTTTTGGTTAAGTCAAAAACTTAAATGATTCAGACAAAAGCATCATGCAGTTATTGTTAACTACATGTTACATAACACACAACACAGGGGCACTCGCAATAGGCAATTGAACCCTACTGGTAGCGCTGTGTTGTAGCTATAGGGGGTGAACTAGTTAGCATCATATATCAAAAAGTATAAAAGCTATGATTTTAGTACTTGCTCTATGTTTCAATTACTTATTCTTTTCCAAATATCTGAATCTTCAACCCGGTACAAGCTTTAATAACGGGGAACATACATTTTTATTAAAAAGAAATCCCACCATCTATCCAAACTCGCCGTATTATTCCAATGCACATTTTGCTTCACCGGGCAGCCATTTGTTGGTCGTATTTGGAAGATTGTTGTCTAAAACCGTCATAGGTACAAATTTAGTACTTTCTGTCAATCAATTATGGCTTATTCTCTCTACATGTCAATCTTTAAATAATTGGCATAGTCCTTATAATAACGGTGGTCCGCCTTGATGAGTAAATGACAGCAAACAGCTGCATACCCCAAAACTCGGTCAGTGGAGCCCGGGCAGTGGAGCTCCGCTCGTACATGTCAATAGCGTCAATATCGATTGGATTAGTCGTCCGTAGCGGACAACTCGGTCGCTCATTGGATCAATATTATCAGGTGGTAATAAATTTGCATTGGACAATAGATTACTATATAATGGTTTAGTACTGCATATATCGGTTTAATCTTCAATAAGCGGGTTTATGGCTGGAAAGGCCACGGTGAATATGCCGTGGACGACACTGCACTATGGGAACAGTTTACCCTACCTGTCATTCAAACGTTACCGAGATAGAAGACAAATAACTTGGCAATAAATGTAACTGGTTGACGAACAACTTTCTTCAGTATTTTTCGAGAATCGCAGGCATTCAAAAACAAACCGGTATACCAGCGTATGTACGAGGGGTATCAAAAAGTTTTAGAAATCGCCCAGAAGTGAAAGAGCTATATCAATGAAATTTTGTCAGTACAATCACTGGTCCTTATGTACCATGATGCAGTCATGTCTACAGTAGAATTCATCTCGACCTTTGCAGGACTTAAACCCCATTAAAAGCTATTAAACCAAGATAACACTCATTGAAGCAGCTCAACTGAATAAATCAGATCTTCTCTGGTTGTGCACAAGTGTCTGTTTTCAATGTGCGACATCGCAATAAAGCTGGTATTATAGCTTCAGTTGGTTAACCGATTATAAAGGAAACGAAAGGAAACAATGGTATGTGTAGCTTTGTTCACGAAATGAGACAAAGACCTGCTTTTTGTTAACCAGCATTCTTCAAAATGAGCAACATAATGATTGTTGACTTAACACGGTTTGGAAATAATTTCTTCATATTTTTGGTGTTATCTGTCGTTTACATATCCTTCCTAAAACACAAAAGTGCGACCCTCTCCAAACATAAATTAGCTAAAAATTTAGGACATGTTACAAAACTATATTTTCTAGAACCTATTAGAATAGTTAAAATGTAGCTTGTACCGTTTTTTTGTGGCATCCTTCAGAAGTGAGCGGTCCGATACCAATATTTTCGGTCAAATCTCCATTCAATTAACACGGGGAGTTGGCTAGCTATGCCTTGCCCTCACTCATATTTTACAAAAGTGCGACTATTTCTGAACATCTAACCTAGCTGTAATTTTAGGTCATGTTAGAGAAATATATTATATTTTGCTAGAAGTTTGGAGAATAGCTAAAATATTGGCTGGTTATTTTTCACACAGTGATGTTAACTAGGCAAGTGCCCATTCTTCCAACGTACATAATTTTTAGAGGTCACGCGTCAATGGTGAGAGCACTGTGTATTGTGTATAGGAAAACGGACAGTAACTGCAGTATGCACTATGGTGCAAAAATGGTCTCATAAGTATGTTTACTTTTTTTACAGCAGCTAGATGTCACTACCTGCCTATGTAACCGCATAACCAGCAAAATGGAGAAAATTGAGGCATGCATCATGATTAAGTTCCATTTTAAGGGTTACAGTGCCCAGAAAATCTGTGATGGAATAAAAATTCCTTTTCCAAAAAGCGACAGTGACATATCACAATCACCACTGAAGATAACTTTCATTTCATCATCAATTTTCTAGGCACTGCAACCCTTCAAAAGTAGGATTTTAATAATGCTGCTTGCCCCAATTTTCTCAATCTTGCAGTTTATGCGCAGTAACTGGGGCGGCGGGTTATTGGCATCTAGTGCCACCTGTAAAAAAAGTAAACAAACCTATGAGACCATTTTTGGACCATAATGTACATAAGGACCAGTGATTGCACTGACAAAATTTCATTGATATAGCTCTTTCACTTCTGGGAGATTTCTAAAACTTTTTGATACCCCCTCATATGTATATAATCCCACCGATAATACCGGGTCCAAATATGCAACCGTGGTTTTTTGTCTTTGCTCCCTTTCACCCAAACCGGAAAGAAATGTTTTTATCCCCCCCCCCCTCCCTTCCCCAAGCTGGCTACGCCCCTGTGTAGCATCAACACCAACAGTACAAACAAATAAAGATTAACTTTGTTGCATCGGGTAAATAATACCAAGTAAATATACAGAGTGCTCAGTGTAAACACGCAGAATATTAAACATGCAGTGCATTTAAAACACATCATAACTCTAAAATTATTCTTCCAGCAAGCAACTCTTACGTTAGCCCATCCAATGCACTTTGGATAGGAGCAATAAAGGTATCCGGAACTTGGATATGGACTGATGGGACCCTACCTAATCCACCGCAGACCGATTGGGGATACTGTGTGTTATCGTATGGATACCGATATTATCAACCTGACAATACCGGTAACTGCGCTCACTTGTGGACTGCGAATTGCACACCCAGACCATCGTGGAATGACCTCTATTGTAACAACTACCAGACTACATACTACATGTGTGAGAGACCGTCAGTAGAATGTTGCTTACCATGGCGACCAAGTGAATGTAAGAGACTAACAGTACTACCAGTATGAGCATGTACCTGGGCAGCACCCCCGTTGACCCTTGGGTCCGATGAGTTCCCAGATCGGGCATTTGCAAGGCGCAAAAATTGAGATATCGTCAACATAATTTATAGCGAATGTTGAGAGTGGCCAGGCCCGTGGCCAGGTCCCACACAGGTCGCAAGTGTGTCTCCACACGGAGCAAACAAACAAACAATCCATCCATTGCGCGCCATACACTGTACTAGTGCTCCAAGAGTGCTGATGAAATCTCAATTTTGCTTAATATTTTTGTCAAACTCAATCCACTTCGGCCCAAAAAACGGCTGTTTGCGTAGCGATGGCGTAGTTCGCATTACGCACGCGGCGCCGACTCTCTGACAGACGCGCGGACGTACAAACTCTCTATAATAGAGGCCGTCAGCCTTTCGCCATCTTGTGGGTACAAATGATTTGTGTGTTCATGCGTCGGACACTACGCCCAGGGCGCAGCTTGCCACGTAGCTGTTATCGCGCATTAACGCGGTGATTTTGCTGTTCACGCATGGAGATCGAACGACCATCACACACCGTGCACCCACAAGATGGCGGCATATGACGTCACGCTGACGGCCTCTATAGTACTAGCGGCGCTAGCTGAGTAAGGGGGGCGATCACTAAACGGGAGAAATCACTGAATAGGTGGCATACTGACTATGTTGATTGACACCATGCGTGTAGAATAAGGAGCTTAATAGCTCTTAATAATTATTACATGCTCAAACCGTGACGACTGCAGACTTACGCGCACCCCCACACGCTCGCGCCAACCTCTCCCACAGACTGTGTCTGACACAGAGGACGCACAAAGGACATAGAGAGAAAGAGACTGAGAGTGAGAGAGAGTTGTTTTTAGAATGTATTTATCTATTTCTTCTTTACTCTTAGTTCTTCGTCTTCTTCTCCTCCATGTTCTTCTGGTTCTTTGACACCTTCCACTTTTCCCTCTTCATCTTTTGTCTACCTACCCTCTATTTCGCCTCCCTCTGCAATCTGCATGCTTTGTCTTCTCTAGCTCCGAGTTCCTTTCATCTGTCTCTTCCCGTGCCTCATCCTCACGGTCCTGGTCTTGGTCTGCCACTGGTCTGCCACATGGTTGGGATCGGGTCATCAAGCAACTTTCTCATCGATTGACCTTGGATGACCCTCAATTTAATCATCCACCCAGCTGAAGGCCAAATGTTTTGGCCGCATTGCCGGTATTAACATCTAACCAAAGTGAGTTTTTTTGGTTGACAAGATTTGTTAAAGGAGTCTCCGGCAATCATAATATTATGCCTTATATGATAGAAAATAGTTATCAAGCACGAATCACGTGGCTTTATTTGAGCCAAACACATATTGACCATAAAAACGAATTTATACAGCTGTCTCTCAACACGCGATATTCAAAATTCCCGGGCGCCGAAATTGTTCGGTGCAATGGCGTCCTAGTAATACAATGAAGGCTGATGACAATTGAGCACAAATAACCATGACGTCATTGCACTAGACAATTTCGGCGTGGGAATTTTGAATATCACGTGTTGAGAGCCGGTCATTTTATGGTCAATATAAGTTTGTTTTTGACAAAATCAAGTGATTCGTGCTTGATAATTGTTTTCAAACAGATGAGGCATAATGTTATGATTGCCGAAGTCATCCTTTAAAACACAATTTCAAGTGTCATAATTAATTTGTCATAGGAAAACTGTAGCTAACTTTAGTGCACTCAATCAGTATTTTTGTGTGCGCCGGGCCGTACAATTCAGTGTGTATGTAGAGAACCAATGAATAAGAGTAATAAGTTTATAAAAAAAATATGTGACGTGTCATGTCAAAAGGAGATTGGGCATGATCGTAAATGGAGAAATAGCCAAAAATCAGCACGCGGGTGATTTTTTCACAATTTGGGTTTGTTGCGAATTTGTGATGTTAAATTATTGTCTGAGAGTAATAGATCGGAATATAACTGACATCTTATGGTAGGTAATTCCTACTCATAACATTGTCAATAATATATCTCAATTTCCAATTTTATAATACCATAACTTACGAAACGTTTGTGAAGGTTGTCATTCATCCAGGTATAATCAAATATAAAATTAGATTCTTTAAACTGGACAACTGGACTCATGGTTTGAGAGGCAACGGTTTCACAGCTTATCCTAGGTGCATCTTCAGGCCGTCTGTTGGTCTGTCGGCAATTGATCACTGACCAGTGGCGAGATATTTATTATATTTCAGGTATATTTTATTGAATGTCATAGCAGTATTAAAACACTGAATTGCGACACAATTTACAATTTATAAACATCAAAATTTACACATTAATTAATACAACATAAAAATAATATATATCTATGTACAATTTCAAAGTAATATATTACTACATCAAAAAACATATTTAAAAGAAAAAGGGATTATAAAAACACATTTTAAATCAAATTCATAAAAGACAAAGAGGTAAGTGTAGTGCACTGGTAGGGAGCTCAATTATTGCACAAAAAAACTTTTATATTGATTGAATTTTATAATGATACATGAATATTGCACACTGTTTTGGTTTCCACTGAGCATATACAAGCTAAACTGCACTTTAATAAAAGTTAAAAAGACACGGATGAAAATAATGCAAACAGCTAGCACAACAAAAATGAGTGATTTAGGAAGTATAGGAGGGTAGTTCATTTAAAAGACTGGTAAGATAGGGCAGTGGGCTGTTCTTGAATCGGTCAGTTTTGAATCGGTATGGTTTGAATTTTGCTTGTTTCCGGAGTTGCATACTTGATCTGAACTTAGAGCAGGGGAACCACCTTGAGAATCTTTCAGAGCTGCTAGCTTTGATAGCAAATTCCTTGCAGATATGAATTCTGCGGTCCACAAGAGATTGAAGGTTGAGGACTTCCAATGCATCAGAGTAGGTTGTATAATCTGATGAAAGGATGCAACGGCATACACGCTTCTGAATCTTCTCAAGGTGGTTCACCTGCTGCTGAGTGAGGCCAACACTCCAGAGTGGTGCAGCATACTCTAGACATGGGCGGACATAACCTTTGTAAACGGTAAGGAGATCTTCTTTGTCAAGCCCGGCTCCTTTCAGTTTTCTGAGCATGAACAGCTTTCTGTTGGCCCATTCCATGTCAACTCCAGGGATGTGCACCGCAGCACCTCTTCAATTTTTTTCTTTTTCTGTGTGGTGGTAGATATTGATGAGAAAGTAAAATCCCGAAAATTTGAGCTTCATACTCCATTTCGTTTTCCCGTGGCATCAATTTGTAATTTAGAGGGGTTAGCGTAAAAAATGTGTCGCAACGCGAAAGACGATGTTTGGAGGTCCATGAATGTATAAAGGGAACCATTTACAACTTTGAAAAGTATGTATCCTGGGGTACTTATTTGTGTAGCATTCAAATCTGGCATCAGAAAACTTGTAACTCCTCTACTTTAAAAGATATAGGGCCCTCAAAATGCAACTTCGTCCATCCGGGACCAACTTTGGGGGGTCAAAACTCCAAAAGTAAAAATAATTTTATTGTCCATTTTTTGGCTAGTCAGAGCCCTTTGGTAGGACATTACTCTTAACCAATATTGAGCCTATTAGAATATTTTTAGCTGAGATATTACCCATGCAAAACCCCAATTGTACATTTTTTGTACATTTTGACCCCCCTGAAAACCAATGTCAGGCATTTTGATCCACCATCAACTTCAGGTATGTTGAAAATATGTCCTTGGACAACATTTCTGAGAGATATTGGCTTTGGGACTCGATGGCTTCAACACATCAGTAATGTTTGCATTCTCCATAGAGTTGTACATAAGTCATTATACATGCGAAATCAAAAAACATAGACAATATTGCTCTGTTTGTCTTTGGGTGGCTTGTCTTTTGGGTGAACCAGCTTTTGTCTCAAAGTGAGGCGGCCAGCGTCACGATTTGGCGGGCCCTACAATTCCCGTTATTAAGAACATTCCAAAGAAGTTTGGCTCTAAATCTACGACCTCTGGCAACACCATCTCCCTGGGCACCATCTCGCCACTGGTCAGTGACAAATTGCCTACAGACCAACAGACGGCCTGAAGATACACCTAGGATAAGATGTGAAACCGTTGCCTCTCAAACCATGAGTCCAGTTGAATAGTTTAAAGAATATAATTTTATACATAACTTACGAACTCAATATCTTTGATTAGGAATGTCCGATTTCATTGGGAAAAACGGCGTTGTGCAGCAAAATATCTCTATATTTAAGATATGCAAAAACCTCAAAATTGGTAACCTGACATGACACGTCACATATCTTCTGTTCTTATCAGTTTTGAGGGCAATATTACGCAATAAAATGGCCTAAATTTTTTTAATGTAATAGATTGAAATTCAAATCCATTATGTTGAATTTTTAATCTTAATTTGTATCGAAAAGATTAACTTTTTAATCATAGGAATTTAAATAAAGTATATAGACACCGCATTCAAATTGGTTCGATCTTTGGATCGACCGTCGATTCTGCTTCGATGCTTGTTATTAATAAACCGTATCGACTAATAGTCAGTGTTAATGGGAGAATGTTATAGGTCAATATATTACACACAAAGATTAAATGTATTCACAATTCTTAAACACTCGAGAAAGGTCCTGCAATATTATTGGTTCTTAGCCGTGTGATATGAAACGATATAACACGTGCGACGTTATTATTACTTACAATAATGATGTCGCCAGTGTTATATGCATGAGACGATAGATGCACGCCAGCGGCTAAAAACAGTACCTTTATTCTCTAATTAACAAGTCAGTTAATTGATACTTCATAAATTATATAAGGATCGACCAAGCATCGGTGGTATCATCGAATGAATTTGGCATTGCCTTATGTGTCTGTAAACAATGATAATTGATGATGAGAATGTCAGATTGGTATTTGATAATGCCGATAGTTACTCCTATCCTAATAAGGTAGTATGAACGGCTACGGTGTCATGCTCAGATTTGCTTGAAATTGATTACAGAATGTGGAGATGGGTGAGAAAAACTCACCTGCCAATTTTTAATTTTTTCCAAAAGAGCGTTTTTGACTTATGTAATTTTTTGTAATTGGAAAACCCCATAGACTTTACACACGGCATGTTTTTGGCGTGTTGCCAAGTTCTTCAAATCAGCTTAATTTTTGAAAACAAGTAATTTGTTTAAATGTGATTTTCTCTCCTTTATACCCACTGCATAAATCTGGTTTTTAATTTATTTTATTGCAAAGATGCTACTTAATAAAGGACAGCAATTTTTTCCAAGATATTGGCCTTCACAAAGCAGATATAAAATGGTAATGTTAGTACTTTTGTCAAGTTTCTTGACTTTTTCTAGAAACACTAAATTACCTAAATTCTAGAATTTTTTTGGAGCTAACTATAGGTCCAATTTCAACAAACAAGGTGTCATATGAAAGGTAATCAAATTTAGAAATTCTCTCGCCAGCTTTTTTTAATTAAGTGTTTCTATTTTAAGTTATAGGTGTTTCTAAATATCCCTAAAATCAAAAATTTAAAAATTAATTTTCTAAAAAATTAAACACTTTATCCCAAAAAGCTGGCGAGAGAATTTAGATATTAAGCTTATACACCATCCCTGAAAGTTTGGAAACCATATAGCATACTCCATGTTGGCAAAAAAAAATTATAATGTGGAAAAATTTAGGTAATTTTCAAAAAATAAAGAAATACATAAGAAATGGTAAAATTTTTAAGAAACTCTAAAAATAGGTGGAGTGAAGACTTATCTTTAGTTTGTTTCAAGTTTTAAATTAATACACAATTCCAATTTGCTGTTGTGGCTATTTTGCTGCAAGCTTGATTAGCCGTTCATACTGTGGTCGGTGACCGGTGCTACCATTGTACATTAGAGAGGGACGACTGGCCAGCCCAATGCAAGAAGATGGAAAACTTTACTCTTGATTGTGACAGATGGCCAGAAGCCATAAACGACAAGAGATGTGATTCAAAAGGAGAGACACGTGTGGACATCGATAACGTCTTTTAATAGCAGTTTCGGTAAGAACGGTAGATTGTTTGCGATTTTCTTCAAAACAGACACGTTATATTTGTACGTCGCTAGAGGGGGTGGGATGTGACTCCCCCTTTCTTAATTTTGTCGGCAAAAAGTGACTATTGTCGGCAAAACCATAGGATTGTCGGCAAATTACAATAGTCCTTTAATAATTAAATGTGCCGTTGTTAGTGGTGTTGTTGTTAATGTAAACATGTTTGATGTACTCTTGAAACAAATTCATCAGGATCGTTCATAGTTCATTAAAGTAGGAAAGGTTCTTATTCAGATCCAAATAATCTGGTACTCACTCAGAAATATTTCAATTCCTATCAGGAATCTTGATCACTCTGTTGTGGTGTTTCTAGATGTTTGATGAAACGGCAACACTGTTTGGTCTTGATGATGTTTCCAAACTTCCTGGTTGCCGTTTGTTGATGAGTTGATCGTAGATCTTGTCTAGTTTGTAAGCCCCCTCGTCTTTATTCATGGTGTTGCGCCCCCTGCTTCTGATCCAAATTGCTTCTTTCAGCCAACGGGTTGTTTTGTCAGCTTCTTGGTCAATGATCTGTGCCTCCTCCCACCCAATTACGTGATTTTGTGCTGCTACATGCTCAGCGATGGCTGATTTGTGAATTTCCGTTGTTGAAGCTTTTCTTTGGGCCCTGGTAAAACTTTTTGCACTAATTTGTTTTCAGTTTCTGATTTGTGTTCTGTAAGTCGTGTGCCGAACAAGCGACCCGTTTCTCCTATGTATGTTTTAGGACAGTTCTGGCATGGAATCTCATATATTGAAACTGAAAAAATTAGTGCAAAAATTTCCCGTGTTGTTCCTTTTCAGCTTCCTGAATACGCGGCGCTTCTTGGTTGCTGCTCGTTTGCAGTGGTCATCAGACCATACCTTGTCACCAGTCCTCTTGAAAACAAGCTTTGCTGATATGAAAATCTCCATTGCATCAATGGTAATAGTGGTGATGTCGCTGCAGGCTTCTTCTGTGTCATCAGATTGGAGTGCAAGAGACCACCAGTATGCAGATGCGAGAAAACCTCTCTCATTCCCCAGTAGTCGGCCTTGTCGTACTGCCACACCTTGAACTTGTATGGTTTATCTCTTAACATTCATTTGCCCATAACATTCATGCATTCACCGTTATCTTGAAATATTCTAGTGGTTTTTTTTCATACTTTAGAAAAGTGAGGAATTTGATATTTTAAAAAACAGGTCCGATTTTTGCTGGTCCCTTAATCAGAAATAGATAGCTACTTCATCAACACCTTTATCAGAAGTAGATAGCTAATTCATCAACAACACCTTTATCAGCATTAGATAGCTACTTCATCAACACCTTTATCAGCAGTAGATAGTTACTTCATCAACACTTTCATCTGCATTAGATAGTTACTTCATCAACCTTTCTTGGCAGTAGATAGACTTCTCCGTAGTCCACTTGCCATTGTGCATATTCAGAATTACCTTTGCATTTAAAACTCCGATTGTGTGCACAATTGATAGATTTTCCTGATCTATTCAGTCACCGTACGCCCTCTGTTAGCTTGATACCCAAGTGGACTACTGACATTCGATTGCGGTCAAAATGCTTAACACAGGCCCCTATGGCAAGAATGTCGGATTTTTGGCCTACTAAGAATAGCATGATGTAATGCATTTTCATATAAATTAACCAATTGTGATGCAGCATTTGTGTAGGCGGGGCCTTACCATTTTCCCGATAGTAATCAATTTCATTTGCATAATTGTGACCTCATTTTATGCTGTTGCCGTGGTGTTTGGCTCTCTTGCGGTAAAACTTCAAAGTTTGTTTATATGTGATGAACCAGTGGAAGAAATACGTTCATGCACGTGGGGTGTGTGTACACATATGTACGTGTGTGGATAAATCCTGATCGGGCAAATAAAGTGTGTCTCTACCGGCTATAATAAAATATACCTAAATTAATTTATAAACATAATTATTTAGCTCCGCTGTTTAGAGACGGACCATGACATGGCCAATATCACCCGAGACTTCTTCAGGGAATTTTGCTGATGAGGCCGGGTGCGATACAAAAAAAAAACTGCGATTCATCATGCATTCTCACTAGGATGTGAAAATTGTAAACTGGCTCAGGAAGAAGTCCTTCATCATTCCATGGCTGGTAAAGACGTTTTCACCATTCTACCCAGATTTTTAGCAGGGGGCTGACAAGATGGAATTTGTTGATGACCCATTCTGGGAGGCGGTTCCCCCTTTAGGTCAGAAAATTTTGCCAAAAATACCTAGTTTCCTGGATTTTTCACTTCACCTGAAATTGTTGGGGGGCGGGGTGAAGAGTATTCTAGCCCCCCGGTTCCTAAGCTACCAACTAGATATAATATGGGAAATATATTTTCTACCAAAGCAGCACCGTTTGCTAGGACTTTTTGTCGGGTGGGAAATCCCAGACTAGAAGAAGCACACAATTTGAGTTTACCTTGGGAAGTAAAATATGAACGCATTTACATCGATAGTTCTAGCCAGGGACAATATTGTCTTCAAGGAAAGAAATTATTCGCGACACATGGAGAACGATTGTGCGGATTATTAAATTATTGTGGTAATCATTTTTTTAAAGATAAATATTTCATAATAATGGGAAAATTAGTTCATGCCTCTCTTAATCCGTCTACATTTGTAGCTATTTTAGAATTTCGGATGACTATTTACCTGATAGACATTATTTTGATATGGCCTTTGTAGCCAGTGATAGGGACTATACATCTTCTTTGAGCGTTACGTAGCTAGCTAGGTTTGGCTGCATGAAGGCCCGGACAAAACGGCACACAAAAACGAGGCTCTTTCCGTCTTTCGGCATGCCATTAAATATCAAAAGCACCTGACGGGGCCGGCATTTTCTTCCCAATTAACAAAACATTCGCGTCAATAAAATTGCAACCCCCCTATTTCGGCAACAAAATTTTATGCCCCCCCACCAATACACCTTAGCCCTTAAACAGACTAAAATTGTATTGAAAACAGTCTTTTGAATTAAAAATAAACAAACTATCTCATCAAATATTTTATGACCCCACTATTTTTCTTTCCAAAAATCTATGACCCCCCCCACTAACGAAAAAAAATGCCAGCCCCCTAAAATAACAGAAAAGTCAACATTGTGTTGTGATGTGATCTTGCCGGCCTATTTTAAAAAATAATGTCTTGTCTCATGCCAATATTTTGCACTCAGTTGTGTGTTTGTGCACTACACAAGTGAGGTTCGTGATACCTGTAAACAGGCCAAGATAGATGCTATATGCAAATTAGGGGTATTTTCTCCTGCTGATCGATTTTGGCAAATAAATTGCTGCACTTTCCCACGGGGATGACAAATAGTTGGCGTTGTATAATTTGACTTTTCCATACAGGTATTTCTTATTTATTGGGTTATTATTCGATATTTATCACAGTAAATACTAAATATAATCTTGATCGATTTGTACCACCGTTGATTTTTCTTTAAATAAATTGTATTATCTTTTGCCAAATACAAGAACCCCTGTACAATTATGGACGAGACGGAAACTATTCGCTGTTTCTGATTGGTCAAGGGGTGGAGCCAATTTTAGTCTCATCGTAGCGTCACTGACTTAACCGCAATCGTTTGTCCATAGTCGTATTTTTCGTGAGTAACGTGAGCTTTTTATGAAAATAAAACAGACTGCTAGAAAATCACTGGTAGGCATGAAGGGAGCAATCTTTCAAAAAAATATTTAAAAAACAAAAGTAAGGCAGGACACAAATGATCACTTAGAATGCCTACATCTAGGGCAACTAGATTTGCTTATAGACTATTTATTACATTATATTATCGAGATTGATAACATAGGCCTATTTCTAAATTTCTCAAAATTCGACTATGGCATAGTCTAGGCAGTAGATAACTACTTCATCAACAACACCTTTATCAGCAGTAGATAGCTACTTCATCAACACCTTTATCAGCAGTAGATAGTTACTTCATAAACACTTTCATCTGCATTAGCTAGCTACTTCGTCAACCTTTACTAGCAGTAGATTAGGTAGCTACTTCATCAACCTTTATTGGCAAATTATAGATAGCTACTTCATCAACGCCTTTATCAGAAGTAGATACTAATTCATCAACACCTTTATCAGCATTAGATAGCTACTTCATCAACGCCTTTATCAGAAGTAGATAGCTACTTCATCAACATCTTTATCAGCATAAAATAGCTACTTCATCAACGCCATTATCAGAAGTAGATAGCTACTTCATCAACACCTTTATCAGCACTAGATAGCTACTTCATCAACGCCTTTATCAGACGTAGATAGCTACTTCATCAACACCTTTATCAGTATTAGATAGCTATATACTTCATAGTCAGAAGTAGATAGCTACTTCATCAACACCTTTAACAGCATAAGATAGCTACTTCATAGTCAGAAGTAGATACTAATTCATCAACACCTTTATCAGCATTAGATAGCTACTTCATCAACGCCTTTATCAGAAGTAGATAGCTACTTCATCAACACCTTTATCAGCATTAGATAGCTACTTCATCAACGCCTTTATCAGAAGTAGATAGCTACTTCATCAACACCTTTATCAGCATTAGATAGCTACTTCATCAACGCCTTTATCAGAAGAAGATAGCTACTTCATCAACACCTTCATCAGCATTAGATAGCTACTTCATCAACGCCTTTATCAGAAGTAGATAGCTACTTCATCAACACCTTTATCAGCATTAGATAGCTACTTCATCAACGCCTTTATCAGAAGAAGATAGCTACTTCATCAACACCTTCATCAGCATTAGATAGCTACTTCATTAACGCCTTTATCAGAAGTAGATAGCTACTTCATCAACACCTTTATCAGCAGTAGATAGTTATTTCATCAACACTTTTATCTGCATTAGATAGCTACTTCATCAACAACACCTTTATCAGCAGTAGATAGCTACTTCATCAACACCTTTATCAGCAGTAGATAGTTACTTCATAAACACTTTCATCTGCATTAGCTAGCTACTTCGTCAACCTTTATTAGCAGTAGATTATGTAGCTACTTCATCAACCTTTATTGGCAAATTATAGATAGCTACTTCATCAACGCCTTTATCAGAAGTAGATACTAATTCATCAACACCTTTATCAGCATTAGATAGCTACTTCATCAACGCCTTTATCAGAAGTAGATACTAATTCATCAACACCTTTATCAGCATTAGATAGCTACTTCATCAACGCCTTTATCAGAAGTAGATAGCTACTTCATCAACACCTTTATCAGCATAAAATAGCTACTTCATCAACGCCATTATCAGAAGTAGATAGCTACTTCATCAACACCTTTATCAGTATTAGATAGCTACTTCATAGTCAGAAGTAGATAGTTACTTCAACAACACCTTTATCAGCATTAGATAGCTACTTCATCAACACCTTTATCAGCAGTAGATAGCTACTTCATCAACACTTTATCAGCATTAGATAGCTACTTCATCAGTACCTTTATCAGCATTAGATAGCTACTTCATCAACACCTTAGTCAGTAGTAGATAGTTACTTCATCAACACCTTTATCAGCATAAGATAGCTATACTTCACCAAAATTGATCAGCAATAGATAGCTACTACGTCAACACATTTCTCAGCAGTACTTCACCAACACCTTTATCAAGTTCAAGTTCAAGTTCAAGTTTATTTCACCATCATATCATAATTATATACAGTAACAAAAGGTCGAGAAAACGATGGTAGGACAATCACAAGAGCAAAGCTCGAAAGACGTGATTGCCCTCAGTGACAAAAACAAAAGACGCCTACAGACAACAGACAAGGACGGGGGTGAAAAACGGCAGACTGACAGGACTAGTGCAGACAGACAAAGACGTTGGCAATGGCAATGACATATAAAAAGTCAATTGAGAAATGTATAAGTAAGTGTCTTAACTTTCAGTACAATGATACAATTTTATGACACATGGCATTTGTGAATACAATAAATTTATGAGTATAAAGAAATCAAGTAATCTTTATAACTGCGTTTAAAAGAATTAGGAGACAAGGCAATTTTGATATCATCGGGGATGGCATTCCAGAGCAATGGACCTTGCCTTCTAATGGTATTTCTAGCCAAATCATATTTGAATATTGCAGGACGAAACAAACTCGATGAACGAGTGGAATAATTGTGGATGGCCATATTTTTAACAAAATAATTGGCAAAATTACAAGGCATGTTGTTGATACTGAAATTATACATAAATAAAGCTTTGATAAGTTTATGAATATCAAAAATATTCAAGGTATTTAGCTGAGAAAATAAAGGTGATGTGTGGGCCAGCCACGTAGAGTTGGTACATAACCTGATAATTCTCTTTTGTTTAACAAAATGGAGTTCAAATTACAATTGTTAGGATCTGCCCAAATTATATTACAGTAGTTTAAATGAGGTAGAACTAATGTATTGTACAAGGTAAATAACGTATTACACGAAAGAATATGCTTAAGCCGAAATAGGATTCCACTATACCTTGAAACAATATTGGTAACATAAGAATTATGATCATACCATGTCAGAGATTCATCAAGAATAACACCCAAAAATTTAGTACGAATTACTTTAATAAGTTCATTGTCATCAATAAATATATGTGTATTGTGATATGTGCGATTGCTATGACGGTTTTTAAACATAATATAATTCGTTTTTTGAACATTAAGGGACAACTTGTTAGCTTTGAACCAGACAGAAATATTAATTAATTCATTATTAACAGAACAGATAAGTTCATCAAGGTTCGGATTGGACATAATAGCATTTGTATCATCTGCATAAATAAAAAAAGACAAATCTTTCGAAGAATATACAATATCATTGAGGAAAATAATAAAAAGAAGGGGACCCAGTACAGAACCTTGGGGAACACCGCAATGAACAGTACTTAAATGAGATTTACAATTATTGAACACAACATATTGTTTTCTGCTTGTAAGGTAACTCATGAACCACTCCAAGGCCTTTCCACGTACTCCATAATGGCGAAGTTTCTCAATGAGAATATCATGATTGATCGTATCGAAAGCCTTGGAGAGGTCCAGGAATATACCCAATGTATGGTGACCTTTATCAAGATGAGAAACGATCATATTGTATGCCTCTAAGACAGCCATGTAGGATGAATAATTTGTTCTAAAACCAAATTGACTTTGATGAAGTAATGCATGATATGTTAAAAAATTATAAAGTCTCTTATGAATAATACGCTCAAATATCTTTGAAAACACAGGAAGGATTGAAATTGGGCGATAATTGTTACATAAATTGGAGTCGCCAGCTTTAAAAATAGGAACCACTTTAGCGTGCTTAAGCTCATCTGGAAAAATTCCAGTAGAAATAGACAAATTAAATATGTGAACCAACGGAGAAGCAATCAGGTGTTTAACAGATTTAACAATATCAGGTCTAATTTCATCATAGCCAGGACTAGCACCAGATCTAAGAGAAGCACAGATTTTGATAACTTCATTTGTGTCCGTCGGTGTGAGAAATAGTGAATTCTGTGGAGAAGGAATTTTATTCAAAAATTTATCAAAAGGAACGTGAGTAGAAGGAATATTTTTGGCTAACTTAGGACCAATGTTGGTGAAGAAATCATTAAAACCATTGGCAATCATTTTAGGATCAGTTGTTGGAGTGTTATTTATATTAAAACAATCTGGAAACGGTTGCTTACGCTTCCTTCCTAAAAGATCATTTAAAACTTTCCAGGTTTGTTTGAGATCATGCTTGTGTTCACTGAGTAGATTACAATAATACATTTTCTTAGAATTACGAATTAGACTGGTAAGAGTATTTCTATAATTTACTAGTAAACGCTTATTAGCATCTGTTGGAGAAGATTTGAGTTTACGATACAGCTTGTCCTTACGTCTGATGGATGTTAAAATAGCAGTTGTGATCCATGGTTTATGAGGAATACGATTGTAACTTTGCTTCACTTGTTTATCCCTAATGGGAAAACAACGATTATATAATACAGACAGTTTATCAATAAATAACTTATACGCTTGGCTAACAGATTCCTCATTAAGAACACGATTCCAATTTGTTAATTCCAGGTGATTTGTAAAAGAATGCATATTACGTTGAGTAAATGAACGACCATGAGTGGATCCAACAAAATTATATTTCAATGAAATAGAATCAGTAAATTGAAAAATAGGATAATGATCCGTGATGTCAGACACACATATACCAGACTTAATTTTCTTATCAAAGACATTAGTGAAGATATTATCAAGAAGTGTGGCAGAATGTGACGTAATCCTGGTGGGGCGATCTATAAGCGGAAACATATTATGATCAAAGAAACTTGTGAGGAAATTCTGAATTTTTGAATCAGTCTCGTGCTGTAAAAGGTCTAAGTTAAAATCACCCGAAATATAACAATGTTTGTTTTCATTTGCAATAACATCAAGACAACGGCTTAAATCAGAGTTAAATAAATCAACATCAGTTCTATGAGCACGATAAACATTACCAATAATGATATTCTTACACTTTGAATTCAAAATTTCAATGAAGATAGACTCGGAGTGATCAATGACATTAACAGCAGAGTCATGCTGAACTAAATCAAGATCCTTTCTTAATTTAAAAGAAAGCGAATTGTGAATATACAAAGAAGCACCACCACTTTTCCTGTTTTTCCGTGGTACACTAATTAAATTATAATTGGGAATATCGATTAAATTAGATTGATCTTCCTTAAACCAGGTTTCTGACATTGCAATTACAGAAAAATTGTGCTTCAAATTGGATAAGAGAATTTCTATGAAGTCACGGTTTTTGTTAAAACTACGAGAATTTAAATGTAAAATTGAAAAACTGTCACTAAACGAAGCATCAATATCCAGTGAATTATCAAAGTAATAGTTACAAGAGTTAACACAGTTGGGTTTAAACAGATTCTTTGGTATAGCATTATCAACAATATCATCATATAAGAAAGGATTCAGTTTCAAACTTAGCAGCTTATTATATTCAATGGAGTTATTAAAATAAAAAAGATTAAATTTAAATTCATTATCATCAAGAATGTGATTGAATGGAAATAAATTACCGGTACAACTAAAACACATCCAGTTATTATCACGAGTATTACCATAAACACATCTTTTATGATAGAAACAATTACAGTATTTACAAGTTATCTTAACATTTTCATGAACAATATTCTTGAAACATTTATTACAATTTGCCATACAAACCAACGTCAACACGAAAATACACAAAAATTACACTAAACAAAAGGGTATGAAAAATTAAAACAGTAAGGCCACAAATCATGAAAGCCATAGAGAGCCCCGGCAAAACCACCAGGGAAAACATAAATCATATAAAAGGAGAAATAGATAATATAAACAGAAAATTAATAAATAACAAATCAGATTATTTAGATAAATGAATAAATAAATTAATCAATTAATTAATCAATTAATCAATCAATTAATTAATCAATAATCAACTAATTAACCAATAACTAAATGATAAATGGATGAGTTAAATAAATTAAACAATTCAATTGAAGTTCAATCCAACGCATCAGATCAAATGGGAAAAAGAAATTAATGAGATTAGAAATCTAAAATAAGAAATAGATTACGACATGAACATATCGTTTTCACAAACTGAGCTAAGAGCGAGCAATGGTGAATAGGAGAAAAAAGATTCACCCGCTCACTCAACAAAGCTCAATCATGAACGAATAGAACTGGAGCACACAATAAATCATGTCTTGAGTTGAAAAAAAAATTAATATTAAAATAATAATAGTAGTGAACACAATAGTATCAAAAATCAATATAAAGTATAAACAAATTAAATTAAATTAATAAAATAATTTAATTGGGGATATAGAGAGAGGAGTGCAAAAAAAAAAAAAAATTTAATTGATCCATGGATAAGCAGTGTAATAAACAACATGGTAAAAAGAAAGATGGTCCCAACCATCGAGCCCCACAAACAGATGCACTGATAAAAACCAGTGAATGGATGCGATAGCTAAACAGCGAAAAGGGCATTGAGACCAAGCAAAATGGGTACAATTCGAACTATGGCAGCTGTGAAATGTGGGTATCATCTTCAATAAATAAAACCATGAATGAAAAAAAGAAAAGATTGTATAACTCTTTGCCGTCGTAGTGAGACGTCAAAATCGATCGAAACCAAGTTAACTGGTCTACTCACAAACAACAGTGCTCACGAACCATGAACAAAATGAACGCAACACAAAGCCAATGGGTCGCCAACAGGTGAGCAGACAAGGCGTGAACCATTAACTGAGCTGTGACGTATACACTACGGCAACAAAGATAGATTACAGAGCATAACATGTGAATAATAATAAACCATCGAGCTAATAATAGATCGACGAATAAACACTATAATTTTAGACTGTAATTTAAAACATGAATAATTATTAGAAACATTTTAAGAAAGTAACTTTACGGTACCAGCAAAATATATAGAAGCTTATAGTCCAGACACAAAAATCAGTAAAAAGTCATTATGGAGTTCCAAGTGTCCAAATAGCGAAATCAATGGAAAATTATCAACACGGGTTGAATAAGTTAACGGCGTGGCGAGGTCCGGCAGAAAATGACATGCAAAGATTATTTAACAAAGTACAGCGAAGAATAAATACGATGACAAGATGAAATCTTGCCAATCACAACAACAGTTTAGTTCCAAGTGTCAAAAACAAAATAGTTCATCAAAAGTCAAATGATAATTAAATGAGTCACTTCTCATTCCAAACAGCATTATTTACATAGATGAGTACCTTGGTACCGCTCACACGAATCTTGGCGTTTTTCCCCTCTGCTTTGAGTTGTTTGCGAATAGGCATCAGCCGTTTTCTCTCCATCTGCATTGAAACAGGAAGGTGGGGGACCGCGATGATCTTTTTTACCTTTCATGTGGACATCAGATTTGGTTATGGTGTCCAGAACCAAGTCCCGATCTCTCATTCTGACAAACTTTGCAATAATCGGTTTGCTCTGATTGGTAGTCGCTTTGGTTGGTAAACGATGGACATTAACAAACATGATCCCTTGGTAATTGGGGATCTTGGTCTTTGATAGAACATCCTCAGGACTTCTTCGGTGTCCTCATCATCGGTTACTTCAGGAACATTAAAGAAGAGCAAATTAGCCTTCTTGCTGTATAGTTCACTTTCAAGTCTACTCTTCTGTAACTCCTCTATCTTCTCCATCAATTCTTTTTTGAGGTTAGGCACAGTATTATCCTTCAACTCGGTCACCTCTTCATCCGTATATTTCAGTCCACTTTCTAATTCCGCCACATCATGTTTGATGGTCTTGATTTCATCTTGTACATCATTCAGCTGGCGTGAAAGACCGTCAAACCGTTTATTCATATCACTGTCCAGTTTTGTAAGCATTGTATACAGCTTATCTAAATCCACCGAGCCGGCCATTATATACTGTTGTGCGTTGATGCACGGTGCGTTGTTGTCGTCGACTATAGCCAGGCCCCGTGTAGCGGGAAACATGTGTAATTTCAAATTTGAAATCAAAAACATGTGCAGTGAAAGTCATAAAATAAGAGTTCTGCTTCGTGAATGGTATCAAACTGATGTAGACGAAATTATACAAATGATGTGGTTGGCAAAGAGAGTAAACTATCCATAAAAACAGGTTAATCCCCGATGGTTCTCGAGAGCTCTATACGGTACACTCTCACAGCATGGCGGCCATATTATATTATATCAGCATTAGATAGCTTCTTCATTAACACCTTTATCAGCAGTAGATAGCTATACTTCACCAACCTTTATCAGCAGTAGATAGCTACTTCATCAACAGCTTTATCAGCATTATATAGCTACTTCATCAACACCTCTATCAGAAATAGATAGTTACTTCATCAACACCTTTATCAGACGTAGATAGCTACTTCATCAACAACACCTTTATCAGCATTAGATAGCTACTTCATCAACACATTTATCAGCAGTAGATAGTTACTTCATCAACACCTTTATCAGCAGTTAATAGTTACTTCATCAACACCTTTATCAGCAGTAGATAGTTACTTCATCAACACCTATATCAGCAGTAGATAGTTACCGTACTTCATCAACACCTTTATCAGAAGTAGATAGCTAATTCATCAACAACACCTTTATCAGCATTAGATAGCTACTTCATCAACACCTTTATCAGCAGTAGATAGTTACTTCATCAACACTTTCATCTGCATTAGATAGTTACTTCATCAACCTTTCTTGGCAGTAGATAACTACTTCATCAACAACACCTTTATCAGCAGTAGATAGCTACTTCATCAACACCTTTATCAGCAGTAGATAGTTACTTCATAAACACTTTCATCTGCATTAGCTAGCTACTTCGTCAACCTTTACTAGCAGTAGATTAGGTAGCTACTTCATCAACCTTTATTGGCAAATTATAGATAGCTACTTCATCAACGCCTTTATCAGAAGTAGATACTAATTCATCAACACCTTTATCAGCATTAGATAGCTACTTCATCAACGCCTTTATCAGAAGTAGATAGCTACTTCATCAACATCTTTATCAGCATAAAATAGCTACTTCATCAACGCCATTATCAGAAGTAGATAGCTACTTCATCAACACCTTTATCAGCACTAGATAGCTACTTCATCAACGCCTTTATCAGACGTAGATAGCTACTTCATCAACACCTTTATCAGTATTAGATAGCTATATACTTCATAGTCAGAAGTAGATAGCTACTTCATCAACACCTTTAACAGCATAAGATAGCTACTTCATAGTCAGAAGTAGATACTAATTCATCAACACCTTTATCAGCATTAGATAGCTACTTCATCAACGCCTTTATCAGAAGTAGATAGCTACTTCATCAACACCTTTATCAGCATTAGATAGCTACTTCATCAACGCCTTTATCAGAAGTAGATAGCTACTTCATCAACACCTTTATCAGCATTAGATAGCTACTTCATCAACGCCTTTATCAGAAGAAGATAGCTACTTCATCAACACCTTCATCAGCATTAGATAGCTACTTCATCAACGCCTTTATCAGAAGTAGATAGCTACTTCATCAACACCTTTATCAGCATTAGATAGCTACTTCATCAACGTCTTTATCAGAAGAAGATAGCTACTTCATCAACACCTTCATCAGCATTAGATAGCTACTTCATTAACGCCTTTATCAGAAGTAGATAGCTACTTCATCAACACCTTTATCAGCAGTAGATAGTTATTTCATCAACACTTTTATCTGCATTAGATAGCTACTTCATCAACAACACCTTTATCAGCAGTAGATAGCTACTTCATCAACACCTTTATCAGCAGTAGATAGTTACTTCATAAACACTTTCATCTGCATTAGCTAGCTACTTCGTCAACCTTTATTAGCAGTAGATTATGTAGCTACTTCATCAACCTTTATTGGCAAATTATAGATAGCTACTTCATCAACGCCTTTATCAGAAGTAGATACTAATTCATCAACACCTTTATCAGCATTAGATAGCTACTTCATCAACGCCTTTATCAGAAGTAGATACTAATTCATCAACACCTTTATCAGCATTAGATAGCTACTTCATCAACGCCTTTATCAGAAGTAGATAGCTACTTCATCAACACCTTTATCAGCATAAAATAGCTACTTCATCAACGCCATTATCAGAAGTAGATAGCTACTTCATCAACACCTTTATCAGTATTAGATAGCTACTTCATAGTCAGAAGTAGATAGTTACTTCAACAACACCTTTATCAGCATTAGATAGCTACTTCATCAACACCTTTATCAGCAGTAGATAGCTACTTCATCAACACTTTATCAGCATTAGATAGCTACTTCATCAGTACCTTTATCAGCATTAGATAGCTACTTCATCAACACCTTAGTCAGTAGTAGATAGTTACTTCATCAACACCTTTATCAGCATAAGATAGCTATACTTCACCAAAATTGATCAGCAATAGATAGCTACTACGTCAACACATTTCTCAGCAGTACTTCACCAACACCTTTATCAGCATTAGATAGCTTCTTCATTAACACCTTTATCAGCAGTAGATAGCTATACTTCACCAACCTTTATCAGCAGTAGATAGCTACTTCATCAACAGCTTTATCAGCATTATATAGCTACTTCATCAACACCTCTATCAGAAATAGATAGTTACTTCATCAACACCTTTATCAGACGTAGATAGCTACTTCATCAACAACACCTTTATCAGCATTAGATAGCTACTTCATCAACACATTTATCAGCAGTAGATAGTTACTTCATCAACACCTTTATCAGCAGTTAATAGTTACTTCATCAACACCTTTATCAGCAGTAGATAGTTACTTCATCAACACCTATATCAGCAGTAGATAGTTACCGTACTTCATCAACACCTTTATCAGCAGCAGATAGTTCCTTTATCAACACCTTTATCAGCAGTTAATAGTTACTTCATCAACACCTTTGTCAGCAGTAGATAGTTACTTCATCAACACCTTTATCAGCAGTAGATAGTTACTACTTCATCAACACCTTTATCAGCAGTAGATAGTTCCTTTATCAACACCTTTATCAGCAATAGATAGCTACTTCATCAACACCTTTATCAGCAGTAGATAGTTACCGTACTTCATCAACACCTTTATCAGCAGTAGATAGTTCCTTTATCAACACCTTTATCAGCAGTAGAGTAGATAGCTACTTCATGAACACCTTTATCAGCAGTACATACTTCATCAACTTTCATAGTAGATACTTACTTCAACCTTGATCAGAAGTAGATAGCTACTCCATCGACACCCTTATTGGTCAATGCATTTCTACAAATTTACCAAAAAATTCCGATTTTAATCATTTATTAATATTACATTTTGATGAATCCAAATCTGTGAAAATATTGGATCCAAAACATAATAATGATAAAATTGGATGCTTTATACCAACTATTTATGGGTCTCGCTAAAGTTTTATATGTTAATAACCCACAATTTCGGCTGATTGTTTTGCATACCATTTTTTACATAGGAAACAATAGAAAGATTCAATGGGCTTTAAATTGTATTGCCTTGTTAGCTGTGTAACAAAATACCTGAGATATGACAAACTATTTTTTATTTAAAATGGTTTTGCACGGGGAAATGTTGTGACCATTTTGATCAAAATCGGAGCATTTTCAATATTTGACCACTATGGGGTCAAAAAAAACCGGGCAAAAAGCAAACGAAAAGCAAAATAAAAAAATAATAAAAAAATCAAACTTTGAAATTTGCATAATCGGCTAGATTGGTTTTATGTAAATTATGCACGTTTCTGCGCGATTCTTTGACTTTTAGCATAGCGTTCTGGGGACCTCGTAAAAAATGCTTTGTAGAAACAAATACTGTTGCAATTAGTTTAAAATAAAATAATTACCATGCCTGGGCTCTAATTCACCGGTAGCCAATGCAGTTCAAGCATGACGGACGTGTTGTGTGTAGATTTCTTTGCTGAAGAACAGATCATACTTATACACTAGCATGACTAGCAATCAGACCGTATGAATATTTAAATATAGCTTATGATTATTCAAATTTTTCGTGTGAATATTCAAATTATCTTATAAATATTCAATAATATAAAATGTTTTGAAGAAAATTCAGAAAATTTTCAAAATATGTTTTCCAAAATTGTTCAGATTATTTTCAAATTTGTCCATGCAGCCTTTCATTGATTTTTTAAAGGGTCATTTAGCCTCTTCGAAAAAAAATAAAGTCCTCACCGACTTGGAAATTCCAGTCCATCCTCCTGCTGAAAAGGGGTTTTTTCGTCGCCTTCAGGGCCGGATTTACCATAGGGCCAGATGGGCCCGGGCCCAGGGCCCCCAGAATTTGGGGGCCCCCAAAATTGCCCTGTGCAGTGTGCAACTTCCATTTTAGCCGAAAAATACCATGTTTTGGGTCAAAATAGGGTACACAAATTGCAAAATTTTGCGCGCAACGCGGCTGAAATGGCCTGTATACAGGTTCAATTTGGGCCAAAATAGCCTAAAATTGAATTTTTTTCGCGCGCTTCGCGCGCAAATATCCCACTACAATCTAAAAACTTGCACATGCCTTCATCACGGTGCGTTTGGGGCCTCCAAATTTTGGTCTGGCCCAGGACCCCCAAAAAATTCAAGTTCGAACTCTTTTGCATTATACAAAGCCTAATTATATATAAGGAAATTTAAAATCCCGCTTTTAAAAAGAGACAAGATGGCCGGATTTGTCACTATTGCTGTTTTAGGTGAGTATTTTTGTATTTGTTTTGTAAATGTAGGTAATTTATGTCTAGTATATCTTTTTTGCGAATTGCGCCTCGGAATAGGATTTCCTTGGTAAGATAGCGCATTTTTGTTATTCGCTGATATAGGATAGGCCTGATAATATTACATTGGGGCCTCATTTACATTACATTTATTGACCGCTCCACAAAGAACGTATCCCCGGACTGAATGTACAAAATAATACAGGCCTAATTTATGTAAACTGATTTGCAAAATAACTATACAAAGCAGCATTATCTAGAATGACATCAAGAATAAAAATAAAACATGTTTCACGTCGCCTCCCGCTTCCTTTTTTGAGGTTTCTTCAATTTTATTTTTATTTTTTGAAATTCAGTTATAACTTTTCAAAAAATATGTCTAGGAAGTAGAGATGCTTTCTATAGCCTTGCTAATATACAAGCAACACTTTTATAAGGTTTTGTGATAGTTAGAGGGGGCCTATCTCTTGGAACAACAAATAAAACTAGAGCTACTGTGGCTCACGAGCCACGAATGTCAGGCGGTGATTGATTCTGATTAGCATCGTTTGACCTTAGACCTCAGGTAAACTCATGCTATACTCCCTAAGTGTCAAGGATCATTTTCCGCAAGTTACAGCTCGATTGGAGCAACTTTAAATTTGACCTGACCTTTGACCTCGGGTGACCTTTGCGGTTTTATACTCCTGAGGTATTAGGGATTTTGTTCCCGAAGTTACACGCTGATCGGAGTAACTTTAAATTTGACCTGACCTTTAACCTTGGATGACCTTTGCGGTTTTATACGCCTGAAATGTCGGGGATCATTTGTCCTGAGTTGCAGCTCAATCGGAGCAACTTTAAACTTGACCTGACCTTTGACCTCTGATGACCTTTATGGTTTTATACTCCTCCAGTGTCAGGGATTGTTTTCCCTGAGTCACAGGCTGTTTGGAGCAACTTAATATTTGACCTGACCTTTGACCTCGGATGACCTTTGCGGTTTTACACTCCTGAAGTGTCGAGGATCATTTTTCCTGAGTTGCAGCTCAATCGGAGCAACTTAAAATTTGACCTGACCTTTGACCTCAGATGACCTTTATGGATTTATACTCCTTAAGTGTCAGGGATTGTTTTCCCTGAGTTACTGGCCAATTGGAGCAACTTTAAATTTGACCTGACCTTTGACCTCAGATGACCTTTGCAATTTCATATTCCTCAATTGTCAGTGATCATTTTCTCGGAGTTACAGCCCCATCGGATTAACTTTGAATTTGACCTGACTCCCCTCCTCCCCCTACCCACGCTGCCCTCCCGCACTTTCCCATATAACCAAGCAAAAGTGCATTCCTAACACAGTTCCCCGTGCCTATTACTTGGTCCATATAGCAAATAGCTCCCCCAAAAAAAAGAAAATCTTTCCACTGATCCACTGTCAGCTATCTTCCCAAAACCACACCACTGCCCTTGCACTAGACAATCTCTGACATGTTCAGTTTGGTCTAGACTGTGGTTAAGATTTAATATGTTGAGACTTTCAAAATATTTACTATGCTTATCTCTCATTCTCAAAACAGCAGACAAGCTGTCTCCCTGCCTAAGTTATCTACCAAATTGCTGCCTCTAATGATAGCTGCTTCATTACATTTCACACAAATATTTTCACAAAATGACCCCTATCAAGCCTTACATGAACTTTGACCCCAATCTGTGGTACAACTTATTTGAGGCTTGGGCCAGCGGTTCTTGCTGACCATGTTTGGTGGTCATAGCATGTCATTTAAAGGAGCAGTAGCATTTTTAAGATTTTCACAAAATGACCCCTAATAACCCTTATGTGACCTTTGACCCCTATCCGTGTAGATGTTATATTAAGCTTGGGTCAGTGCTTCTTGTGGCCAAGTTTGGTCAAAATTGGTGCAAGCGTCTGGCACTAGTAGCAATTTTGGTTCTACTAAAGAAGAAAGAAAGAAAGAAAGAAAGAAAGAAGAAGATTTGAGAGCTTCACAGTATATCAGGCGGATAAATCCGCCTGACATAAAGAGGCCTCCTCCCTTTTCCAGGCATTATTGTATACGCTAAAACAACTCTAATTGTGGGTATTTACACTGATTTTGCGATAAAAAATAAAAAATAAAAAGCCCCCTCTTCCTCCTTTTTTTCAAAAACCCGGACGTGAAACATGTTTTTTATTTTACTTGGCCTAATAACAACACTATAAATAATATTAAATATAATAATAATATACGTAAGTTGGTACATACGCTAATATTATTATTACATGCATGTATTGCTGCATGAATCGTATATTCTTGAACTTAAATGCTTCATGTTCAATGTTGGAAAAGAAAATGGCGTATTACATTTATATTGGTACGGGGCATATTAATATAATTATAAGGCTGTCTCCGAGGCGCGGAACGCTGAGGGGGTTGTTGCGGGAGGTTGAACACAGAAGCTTTTGAAATGAATTGATTTTACACGATTATGAATCACTAGGGTAAGATGGGGTAAGTGGGACACCGGACACTTATTATACTACATCTTCATTGCCGCAGACTTATCCCATTGCAAATATGTAGGCCTATGTTATAATTTCCCCGGAGGGGGGTCTCCCTGGTTGAAGATATACGGGGATGTGCCACGGTTTTGGGGTACCTTTTCAGCAATTTTGGTATATCGATGGGTGGGGTTTCAGTGGAGACCAATGCGCCTAATTGGGTTCATTTGGGAAAAAGTGCCCCTAAAAGCGCTCAATTAGGGCAAATTTGGGTGCTTTTTGGGTGTTTTTTGTGCAAAATTGGTATACTGATGGGTGGCAAAAACAGCAAAAAGTAGACACAGAGAAAGTCAGCATCCGAAAGTCTGCGTGGCACATCCCCGTAATTTTTTTTTTTAAGAACCCCGGGATAATTTCACTGCTTAATATTGGAGTTTATTCGGTATTTGAGCTGCGGGAGATGCTTGGCAACACTTGATGTGGCGGCCAATTTTGAGGAATTATACTTATTTATTACCAAGATATATTTGAAAATCTTTGCTGAGAATTATGGACAAATTGAGAGATAATATATTTCATTTACCATAAAAAATGGTTTTTACAAACTTCATAGCAGAAAATCATGATGAAATTATGCAAAATGACAGTAAATGAGCCAATTAGGGCCTAATTAGTATTATAGTGTCCAACTTACCCCATCCACTTGGGGTATACATGGTATAGGTGGGACAGTGGTTCTTGAAATTAATTTTTGATGCAAAAAAAATTACAAAATTACCAAGTTAAATTGCATATAATGCCGCCAACAAGCTCAAAAATTAAATTAATACTGAACACGTCTGTGTCAATGACTTGATTATTGATTTTATGGCTGAAAATCGCAAATCGTGTTTTTTTTTTTTTTTGTCACATCCCGGTGTCACATAAAACCAAGAAAAAAAAATCTGCCTCATGTATTCAGATGAAATTAATAAACATAATGATAGTATAGTATTACTATTTTTTTTTGTATTTCTGTTTTTATTGCCCTGTACTTGGAACTGGTGGGTGGAGAAAGATACATCGAGATAACCACCAGTCCCCTTCTTTAAGTCAACTACATGACTATAATTATGTTAATAATGCCCAAATGCTCCAATATAAACATGCATTGCTGTAAAATATGTTCCTTTAATGTAATAATACCATAAATATATGGGTCAAGTTTACCCCTACCCCTACCCCACCCCATTACTAACACCAGACATTTTCCTAGGATTATACTGGAATTATAAAAACACAAGTCCAATCTTTATTCACTTACGTGAGTTTTATTCAATAATATCATTAAAGGAGGATTTCGTGATCCTAGCATCCTCTTTTTATGACATTTTTCAGTAGATATCCACGAAAAAAGCTTATTCCCAAAATTTCAGTTGATTCCGATTTTGCGTTTGTGAGTTATGCATGCTTATGTGTATTACACTAGGGGGGTGATCTCTGAACCACTTTGTGAGGTATTTTTTCAAAACTTGTGGAAATAGTTGTAGTGGCATTGTGTTAGTGGGAAAATGCCTTTTGATTAATCCGATTCGGTTATTTTACCCCCTGGACATGGGGTCTGAAGATATCGAGCTTTTTTGCATGTTTCAGCATAGGCCATATATGGCCAATTACAACAAGGTAAACCATATTATTTCATTGTTATTTTGGTAACATTACTTGTCATTAATTTTTTTACAAAATGGTATCAATGTATATCGGAAAGTATTTTCATTATTTTGATATCAAAAACAGATAGATCCAACATTCCCACTTGACATCACTATGACGTCATAATATAGATGTTATATTTGTGGGTTGCACCAATACGCATAAACGCATGGAAAGTGGTTTGCAATGCTTTTTTTGCACCACACGGAAAAAAGGGTGGTGCAATATTTATGTGTACCCCAGGGTCAATCGTGTGGGTCTGGGTGTGTGTGGGGGGCAATGAATTTTTGGCAGGCCAAAACAAAAGGGAACATTTTTGGCAGGTTGAAGGGGGGACAAGCAATTTTGGCAGGTCTAAGAAAGAGGTGGGGGCGGCAACCGATTTTGGTACAGATATTTTGGGCACCGTTTCTATATTATGTTCTCATGGTTCTAAAAGGTGTAGGAAAAATGTTCAAATATGCAAAAATTTCCTGCTCAATACAATCTAAGGTTTTAAACTTGGGTTCCCCTAAATCATACATGTGTAGAAGGGGGGGGGGGCAAAGATTTTTTTGTTTTGGGCAAGTCAAGTGGGGGAAGGATTTTGGCACATCTAAGGGGGAGCAAATATTTTTGGCAAAAAGGGGGTAGGCAAGTGATTTTTGGCAGACCATTCTGGGAATTGACCACCCAGGGGTACACATGATTGCACCATCCCTGATAAGGAACATTTTCGGCATCTTGGATCATGTCTCCACCATAAATATTAGAATTGGGTATTTTATGTTCCATATTTGAAACAAACAATCTTAACGCGGCTGTGTACAATAGACATTGTTTCTTTCGCGAAATTGAGTTTTTTTTATATGTTTTTACTTTGTTATGTTTTTTATAAATACAAGGAATGAAAATCCAGATTTGTAAACTCCAACTGCAATATTTTAAGGATTTTATTTCACTATTCCACTCGTGTTTGAAATTGAAAAGGAAAGAAAATCTTTGTTGTACCAGCCAGGGTACACGCGCGCAACAGCGTATCGCGTTGCGTATCGCGCAATTTGTTAACGCACAAATACGCTACGCATACGCGACTCTTATCTGCATGCGAGGCGCATCTTATGGAAACACCACGGAAGCACTGATTTCACAAAAACCTAGTGGTCAAATGGCTCCGTTTTAGTTCATAAAATGTGGGTTTTTCAAGTTCTTTCCCCGATTTAAATATCAAGTTATGAATGGATTTCGCTCAAACTTCTCAAGGGGTCGTGGATTTACCCGATGTTCATGTAATGTAAGGTAGAAAAACAAAAACTGCCGCATTCTCATGTGAGATTTGATGAAAGTGCAAAATGTGACCACTTTAAACTTCAACGGCCATTATTTCAATGTTCATTTTCTCGGTAAAATGACGATTTAGGTACACGATTACTCAATAAATACAGCATCTATAGGTAAGCAAATATGATCATCGTATGAAGCATGCTCGACTCAAGAAACGGTTTTCCCATTTTGTATATTTTGGTCTATTTCCGATTTTAGGCATCAAAAAAAACAAATAGGCGTTTGTGGAATCTTAAAAAATTCAGATAGATGCCTTATATGGTCAATATCTCAAAAAATAAGGCCAATATCAAAAAATAAAAAACCGTTTTTGAATGGAGCCTCAAGATTGAGATAAAAACAAAATAAAATATTTTGGAAATAGTGTTTTTTTGTTATGATGTACCGAACAAATATTGCCAAAAACTCACTTTTTAAAGATTTTCTTCATAACTGTTGTTTTTACACCAAATCTATATTTTATATTAAGATTCATTGATGTCTTGCCTTTATAAAAATGTATACTTTTATATGTCTTGCGCGAATAATTACAAAGTTATTGTACTTTTACTACACGCATGTCTGAGAGTACACAGCCACCTTAATTGCAATATTTCGAGCCCATTAACTAAAACTGGGTGCTATACTGTGACATTGGGCTACAAATATACAAGTTCCTAAGTTGGCAATAGGGATCTGCTTTAATTGCATATTCATGACTTTCTTGTGATGGCCTTTAAAAGATGTGGCTATTTTCAGAAAAAAGAGATGGGGTTGTTTATTCTGCTTGCATCCACCCCAGCCCCGGTCAACTTTTTATTTGGGGGGCAAAATCAGGACATATTTGCCCACTATCAATGATTCCCTACACTGATTTTCTTCAATTAGGAAATGTTAAATAATACTCTCGTGTAAGGAGTTGGATTAGGGAGTCAAAATGTTTTCCCGCCGCATTTCGGCTAAACTTATTGTGCTTATTATGCCAACCAACCCCTACCATAAAAAATATCTCTGAATATTCCATCAATAACATCAGTGATTCTTGCTATTTATTAGTATGAGAGCACTGAAAACAATTATCATTATTGATATTATATTAATTATTAAATATTAATTATTATTACAAGTTAAATCACATACTTTATAGGGAGAGCTTCAAAACACATCCGCCGGCTACTCGCCAGTCCAGCCCGGTTCTATATCCGGTTAGTATTGTTCTAAACAATATGGAATGCGGTTCAACTGCTACTAACTGCCGGTCAACCAGCGGTTGAGTTTTGAAGCCACCCATAAACTTTTATTAGCTAACATGTAAGCCTAACAATACTAAGCCTATATATTACAATGCACTAAAATGGGCAAAAACGGGAAAACTTAAGAAGCCATGTCCAGGGGGTAAAATGCCCGAATTGAACGAAATAAAGGCCATTTTCCTACTCACACCAAGTCACTACAATGATTTTCACAAGTATTTTAAAACTTTGGTTCGAGATCACCCCCCTAATTACACTGCTCCATAGGACACTGTTGTATTTTCGTTCTGGTATACCAGAACGAAATTCAAATTTGACGATATTTTTGTTAAACGAATTTATCTGCAAGAAATATTTGGTACATAAACATTATGTAGCCAGAGGTTTCCAGTGGTATAAAAATCTCAACTTTTTTTTTGAAAAAAGTAGGGGGATGAGGCTGTGGATCACGAAATGCCCTTTTAAGTGTCCCACTTACCCTATCTCTTAAAATTTATGATAATTAATTGTGCATTTTACCCTAAAATTACGAATTTTACCCTAAAATTATGAATTTCACCCTAAAATTATAAATTTTACCCTAAAATTATGAATTTTACCCTAAAATTATGAATTTTACCCTAAAATTATGAATTTTACCCTAAAATTATGAATTTTACCCTAAAATTATGAATTTTACCCTAAAATTATGAATTTTACCCTAAAATTATGAATTTTAACCTAAAATTTTGAATTTTACCCTAAAATTGTGAATTTTACCCTAAAATTATGAATTTTACCCTGAAATTCTAAGTTTCCCTTAAATTATTGGGGGGGGCTAGGGAAACTTGGGCCCCCACCAAAATTATTGGAGGAACCGTTCCCCCAGCATCCCCCCGGATCCGGCCATTGCACACTTATCAATATGCCTTTTGTTTGAAGTAAATCGGTTTACAAAATATATCAATTTATATTTTCTTTGCATATTGTTGTTTTAAATCAACAGTCAATCAAGTTAATGAACTAAAATGACTGAAAAGGGCTAATGTTATTTTTGCCAATATATTGCTAAAAACCCCATCATATTCCTAAACATGTGTAGATTTTATGTTTAAAAACGTGGGGCAAAATAGTGTTTAGAGTATAAATTTTACAGTATTCGCACGAGTCCGTTTTTTTTAAATCACATTTTTGTTCCTAAAATAGGGGTTGCGCCCTCAACGGGCACTCTCTCCATAGGGTTACATGTAAAGACCAGTTATAGACAAATGGCCCTAAAATAAAACAGACTCGTACAAATTTCCTCAAATTTTGCATATGATGTAGATTTAACATCTGGAATGTAATGTAAGTGATGTCGTTGCTGCTCTTCTAAATTCATTTTTTAAATGTCCGCCCTAGACCAAGGTGCCGGGCAGGTTGTTCGGTTCCCCCGAATGGAGTCTGATTAGTAATTTTTAGATGAAGTGGATATAATCTATTTTCAGTTGTTAATAAACACGTTCATGTGTTTAAAAAAGTGTTACAGAAACCTAATTGTTTATTTGCAGTGTAGTAGTATATTCTTTTTATCACCCGTTGTAAAAATTTGCATTGTTAGGCATCGCAGCCCAATGTGTTCGATCCTGTCATCGGTCCCGGGTCATCGGTCCTGCTTCGGTGCTTGTTATTAACGAATTATCGACTAAAATAATCAAAGTTAATGGTTGAATGTTATGTTAATTACATTACACACAAAGATTAAATGTTATCACAATAGCAAGTCAGTTAATTGATATTTCATAAATTATCATTTATAGGATCGACCGAGCATGGGCGGTATACAGAAGCGACCAATTTGGCCCCATTGCTATTATCATGTATTATGTAAGCATGGTAGGTATTACCTACCATGATGTAAGGGGTCTCCCCGTTAGTCAGAAACACCGTCAGTCCGAACTACCGCTAGTCCGAATTTTTAGGGTTTGGATAAGGGTTAGGGCTAGGTTTAGGGTTAGGCTTAGGGTTAGGGTTAGCGTTAGGTAGCTTAAAATTCGGACTATAAGCGGTGGTTCGGACTGATGGGGTTTCGGATTGACGAGGTGTACCCATCATGACTGTGTCTTATACCCTATCTTTAACTCTTCTATAATCTATAGTGGTCGGTGACCGGTGCTACCAATGTACTACTGAGCACGACCGTTGGCCACCGCAGTGCCAGAAGATGGACAACTTTACTCTTGATTGTGTTAGAGACGTGGAACTTATCTATGGATTTAACAACACATGTCAATCAGGAGATAGATACATAGACACTAGGTTGCAGTTTTTTCATAGCGGTAAGAACGGTAGATTGTTTGCGCGACATTTCTTCGACAGAAATTGCCCGTATCGTCATGTTTTTGTTTGTTTTGTTCTGTTTTTTCTACCAATCAGAATACCAATTTGACAAAATACGCCCAAATTGGCCCAAATTGGGTGCTTTTATGTCCACTTTTGACCAAATGCGCCCACGCCATTGAAAACCCACCCATCGATAAACCAAAATCACTGAAATGTGATCCCCAAATCCGTGGCACATCCCCGTATACCTACAACCAGGAAGAACCACCGACCGGTCCCTTGGGTTTTTGAGCAACATTTAGTTTAACTAAAATATATAATTTGGAGTGACACACTTCACAATTTCTGTACAAAGTATTGCAATTTACCAAATTTCACAAAAAAACAAAGGGCGACGTAATTATTATGAGCAATTACCGGCTACAATAATTGTCAAGTTATGAACTTAAACTTGGTCATAACATTTGCATATATATGCATTTATTTGCATAAACATGTGCCTAATTAATTGCATTGATGCATTGATCCCTGCCCTGGGCCAGGATTTATGCCTATGGGCGACAGGCGTTTACAGCCATTGGGGAAATGTGCACAATTTTTCAACTTCTTCATTTTAACATTTCTTTATAGCTTTGCATTCGGCCTAATGCCGATTTTTTTTCTAGGCGCGCTGCAAATTAATGCCGTTTTACCGGCCCCAGGATTTTGCGCACTGAATCCGCCCGTTTTGCCTTCTCAATCATCATCATTTAGAACGCGTGTTAGGCAATGTTATTTTGGAACATTATTATTTAGAATGTTTTTTGCTTTCCTTGCTATCTTCTGTAGATAGCATATATAGGGCCTTGATTCATACCTCTAATTTTGTTCTTTATGTTTAATGATTTTTTTAATGATATGACTGTCTACCGAAGATAGCAATCATGCCGGGTTTATATGAGACAAAAAGTAATTTTTTGCGTACTGAATGAATCATCATTGTTTTTTGTTTTGTTTTGTTTTTGTTTTCTTTTGTTTTGTTTATTATTTTCTTTCCTTCATGTTTCCAATAATCTCTGCTATATAAGTGCCGTTTTAAATATTGGTCAACTTCTTCATTTTAACATTTCTTTATAGCTTTGCATTCGGCCTAATGCCGATTTTGTTTCTAGGAGCGCTGCAAATTAATGCCGTTTTACCGGCCCCAGGATTTTACGCACTGAATCCTCCCATTTTGCCTTCTGAAACATCATCATCTATAACGCGTGTTAGGCAATGTTATTTTGGAACATTATTATTTTGAATGTTTTTTGCATTCCTTGCTATCTTCCCAGCAAACACAAAACGTTTTCGACATTATTCGCAAAAGGTTATAAAAGGTTGTCAGAAAACGTTTAACTGTCGGGTTATATAAAGGGTATATTAAGAGTATAAAACGTGTTTCATAACCTTAAAAACATTTTTGATAATCTACTGCTCAGCAAACAAAAATGTTTTACAGAAAACATTTAAATGTCGGGTTATATAAAGGGTATAAAAACGTTTTAATAACATTTCAAAAATATTCTTGAAAACTTGATACAAAACATTCTAAACAGAATGTTATTTTGAGGTTGAAAAAATATTTTGCGAAAAATGTTTGCCCAAAATGTTTTCAATAACATTTTAAAAACGTTTTCATGACCTTTATATAACTCGACATTTAAATGTTATTAAAAGGTTTTGAAAAAAACATTTTAAGAACATTTCTGTGTTTGCTGGGTTCAAATATTTTAATATAATGTTATTTAAGTATTGACACAATATTTGGCAAAAATGTTTGCATAAATAGTTTACAATAACACTTTTTGAAAACATTTAAAAAAATTGTTGTAGTGTGTTTTCATACAAAACGTTTTAAAACGTTATCATGACCTTTATATAACCCGACATTTTAATGTTATTAAAACGTTCTTACCTAAACCAAAAGCCAAAATATAACTTATTTAAAACGTTTTTGTGTTTACTGGGTTTTGTAGATAGCATTTAGGGCCTTGATTCATACCTCTAATTTTTTCGTTATGTTTATTGATTTTTTTAATGATATGACTGTCTACCGAAGATAGCAATCATGCCGGGTTTATATGAGACAAAAAGTAATTTTTGCGTACTGAATGAATCATCATTGTTTTTTGTTTTGTTTTGTTTTGTTTTGTTTTGTTTTTGTTTTGGTTTGTTTTTGTTTTGTTTTTATTTTGTTTTTGTTTTGTTTTTGTTTTGTTTTTGTTTTGTTTTTGTTTTGTTTTTGTTTTGTTTTGTTTTTGTTTTTGTTTTGTTTTTGTTTTGTTTTGTTTTTGTTTTGTTTTTGTTTTGTTTTTGTTTTGTTTTTGTTTTGTTAGATAGCTACTTCGTCAACCTTTATTAGCAGTAGATTAGGTAGCTACTTCATCAATACATTTATTAGCATTAGATAGCTACTTCATCAACGCCTTTATCAGAAATAGATAGCTACTTCATCAACACCTTTATCAGCATTAGATAGCTACTTCATCAACGCCTTTATCAGAAGTAGATAGCTACTTCATCAACACCTTCATCAGCATTAGATAGCTACTTCATCAACGCCTTTATCAGAAGTAGATAGCTACTTCATCAACACCTTCATCAGCATTAGATAGCTACTTCATCAACGCCTTTATCAGAAGTAGATAGCTACTTCATCAACACCTTTATCAGCAGTAGATAGTTACTTCATCAACACCTTTATCAGCAGTAGATAGCTACTTCATCAACACCTTTATCAGCAGTAGGTAGGTACATCATCAACACCTTTATCAGCAGTAGATAGCTACTTCATCAACACCTTTATCAGAAGTAGATAGCTACTTCATCAACACCTTTATCAGCAGTAGATAGTTACTTCACAACACCTTTATCAGCAGTAGATAGTTACTTCATAAACATTTTCATCTGCATTAGATAGCTACTTCGTCAACCTTTATTAGCAGTAGATTAGGTAGCTACTTCATCAATACATTTATTAGCTAGCATTAGATAGCTACTTCATCAACGCCTTTATCAGAAATAGATAGCTACTTCATCAACACCTTTATCAGCATTAGATAGCTACTTCATCAACGCCTTTATCAGAAGTAGATAGCTACTTCATCAGCACCTTCATCAGCATTAGATAGCTACTTCATCAACGCCTTTATCAGAAGTAGATAGCTACTTCATCAACACCTTTATCAGCATTAGATAGCTACTTCATAGTCAGAAGTAGATAGCTACTTCATCAACACCTTTATCAGCATTAGATAGCTACTTCATCAACACCTTTATCAGCAGTAGATAGTTATTTCATCAACACTTTTATCTGCATTAGATAGCTACTTCATCAATACATTTATCAGCAGTAGATAGTTACTTCATAAACACTTTCATCTGCATTAGATAGTTACTTCGTCAACCTTTATTAGCAGTCGATTAGGTAGCTACTTCATCAACCTTTATTAGCAAATTATAGATAGCTACTTCATCAACGCCTTTATCAGAAGTAGATAGCTACTTCATCAACAACTTTATCAGCATTAGATAGCTACTTCATCAACACCTTTATCAGCAGTAGATAGCTACTTCATCAACACCTTTATCAGCAGTAGATAGTTACTTCATAAACACTTTCATCTGCATTAGATAGTTACTTCGTCAACCTTTATTAGCATTAGATAGCTACTTCATCAACACCTTTATCAGCAGTAGATAGTTATTTCATCAACACTTTTATCTGCATTAGATAGCTACTTCATCAATACATTTATCAGCAGTAGATAGTTACTTCATAAACACTTTCATCTGCATTAGATAGTTACTTCGTCAACCTTTATTAGCAGTCGATTAGGTAGCTACTTCATCAACCTTTATTAGCAAATTATAGATAGCTACTTCATCAACGCCTTTATCAGAAGTAGATAGCTACTTCATCAACAACTTTATCAGCATTAGATAGCTACTTCATCAACACCTTTATCAGCAGTAGATAGCTACTTCATCAACACCTTTATCAGCAGTAGATAGTTACTTCATAAACACTTTCATCTGCATTAGATAGTTACTTCGTCAACCTTTATTAGCAGTCGATTAGGTAGCTACTTCATCAACCTTTATTAGCAAATTATAGATAGCTACTTCATCAACGCCTTTATCAGAAGTAGATAGCTACTTCATCAACACCTTTATCAGCATTAGATAGCTACTTCATCAACACCTTCATCAGCAGTAGATAGCTACATCATCAACACTTTTATCAGCAGTAGATAGCTACTTCATCAACACCTTTATCAGCAGTAGATAGCTACATCATCAACACCTTTATCAGCAGTAGATAGTTACTTCATCAACCGTGATCTGCAGTAGATAGCTACTTCATCAACACCTTTATCAGCAATAGATAGTTACCATATTTCATCAACACCTTTATCAGCAGCAGTAGTAGATAGTTACTTCATCAACACCTTTATCAGCAGTAGATAGCTACTTCATCAACACCTTTATCAGCAGTAGGTAGGTACATCATCAACACCTTTATCAGCAGTAGATAGCTACTTCATCAACACCTTTATCAGAAGTAGATAGCTACTTCATCAACACCTTTATCAGCAGTAGATAGTTACTTCACAACACCTTTATCAGCAGTAGATAGTTACTTCATAAACATTTTCATCTGCATTAGATAGCTACTTCGTCAACCTTTATTAGCAGTAGATTAGGTAGCTACTTCATCAATACATTTATTAGCTAGCATTAGATAGCTACTTCATCAACGCCTTTATCAGAAATAGATAGCTACTTCATCAACACCTTTATCAGCATTAGATAGCTACTTCATCAGCGCCTTTATCAGAAGTAGATAGCTACTTCATCAACACCTTCATCAGCATTAGATAGCTACTTCATCAACGCCTTTATCAGAAGTAGATAGCTACTTCATTAACACCTTTATCAGCATTAGATAGCTGCTTCATCAACACCTTTATCAGCAGTAGATAGTTATTTCATCAACACTTTTATCAGCAGTATATAGCTACTTCATCAACACGTTTATCAGCAGTAGATAGTTACTTCATAAACACTTTCATCTGCATTAGATAGTTACTTCGTCAACCTTTATTAGCAGTCGATTAGGTAGCTACTTCATCAACCTTTATTAGCAAATTATAGATAGCTACTTCATCAACGCCTTTATCAGAAGTAGATAGCTACTTCATCAACACCTTTATCAGCATTAGATAGCTACTTCATCAACACCTTTATCAGCAGTAGATAGCTACTTCATCAACACCTTTATCAGCAGTAGATAGTTACTTCATAAACACTTTCATCTGCATTAGATAGTTACTTCGTCAACCTTTATTAGCAGTCGATTAGGTAGCTACTTCATCAACCTTTATTAGCAAATTATAGATAGCTACTTCATCAACGCCTTTATCAGAAGTAGATAGCTACTTCATCAACACCTTTATCAGCATTAGATAGCTACTTCATCAACACCTTTATCAGCAGTAGATGGCTACATCATCAACACTTTTATCAGCAGTAGATAGCTACTTCATCAACACCTTTATCAGCAGTAGATAGCTACATCATCAACACCTTTATCAGCAGTAGATAGTTACTTCATCAACCGTGATCTGCAGTAGATAGCTACTTCATCAACACCTTTATCAGCAATAGATAGTTACCGTATTTCATCAACACCTTTATCAGCAGTAGATAGTTCCTTTATCAACACCTTTATCAGCAGTAGATAGCTACTTCATGAACACCTTTATCAGCAGTAGATAGCTACTTCATCAACTTTCATCAGTAGTAGATACTTACTTCAACCTTGATCAGAAGTAGATAGCTACTCCATCGACACCCTTATTGGTCAATGCATTTCTACAAATTTACCAAAAATTCCGATTTTAATCATTTATTAATATTATATTTTGATGAATCCAAATCTGTGAAAATATTGGATCCAAAACATAATAATGATAAAATTGGATGCTTTATACCAACTATTTATGGGTCTCGCTAAAGTTTTATATGTTAATAACCCACAATTTCGGCTGATTGTTTTGCATACCATTTTTTACATAGGAAACAATAGAAAGATTCAATGGGCTTTAAATTGTATTGCCTTGTTAGCTGTGTAACAAAATACCTGAGATATGACAAACTATTTTTTATTTAAAATGGTTTTGCACGGGGGAAATGTTGTGACCATTTTGATCAAAATCGGAGCATTTTCAATATTTGACCACTATGGGGTCAAAAAAAACCGGGCAAAAAGCAAACGAAAAGCAACAAAATTAAAAATCAAACTTTGAAATATGCATAATCGGCTAGATTGGTTTTATGTAAATTATGCACCTTTCTGCGCGATTCTTTGACTTTTAGCATAGCGTTCTGGGGACCTCGTAAAAATGCTTTGTAGAAACAAATACTGTTGCAATTAGTTTAAAATAAAATAATTACCATGCCTGGGCTCTAATTCACCGGTAGCCAATGCAGTTCAAGCATGACGGACGTGTTGTGTGTAGATTTCTTAGCTGAAGAACAGATCATACTTATACACTAGCATGACTAGCAATCAGAACTAACAATAATATGAATATTTAAATATATAACTTATGATTATTCAAATATATCGTGTGAATATTCAAATTATCTTATAAATATTCAATAATATAAAATGTTTTGAAGAAAATTCAGAAAATTTTCAAAATATGTTTTCCAAAATTGTTCAGATTATTTTCAAATTTGCCCATGCACCCTTTAATTGATTTTTTAAAGGGTTATAAAAATAAAGTCCTCACCGACTTGGAAATTCCAGTCCATCCTCCTGCTGAAAAGGTTTTTTCGTCGCCTTAGACAGTTGAAATCAAAATTGAAAATTCAAATTGGTTCTCACACGAACAGACGACCTTTTTGGCTCTTGTTTGACTCACCCTGTTATTTACGCTTAACCGCTCCGGATCTCCTACATGTACATTTTAATACAGTACAGCAAATACAGACATCATTGTTATTAACATACCTACCCGTACAGGCAATCAAATTCAAGTCAGAATTCTTTTGCATTATACAAAGCCTAATTATTAAATAAGGAAAATTTAAAATCCCGCTTTTAAAAAGAGGCAAGATGGCCGCATCGGAGGCGCAGTTTGTTTTTGGCTTCGTGGGATTTGTTACTCTTGCTGTTTTAGGTGAGTATTTTTGTATTTGTTTTGCAAATGTAGGTAATTCATGTCTAGTATATATCTTTCTGCGAATTGCTCTTCGGAATTGGTTTTTTCTGGATAGATATATAGCGCATTTTTGTTAAAGAGGCCTGATAATCATTATTGGGGGCCTCATTTACATTACATTTATTGACCGCTCCACAAAGAACGTATCCCCGAACTGAATGTATCACTTTACAAAATAATACAGGCCTACATAAAAAAAAATATGTAAGCTGATTTGCAAAATATAAACTAGGGGCCTATACATGTACAAAGCAGCATATTAGAATGATATCAAGAATTTGACATCCATGGATGTGTTTTGTCTCCCTTTAAAGTTAGGCTACGTTTTGAACAGCTATAATAACAACACTATAATATTATTAATAATAATAAGCTATAATATACGTAAGTTGGTACATACGCTAATACTATTATTAAATGCATGTATTGCTGCACGAATCGTATCTGACCTTGAACTTACATGAGCTTACATGCTTCATGTTCAATGTTGGACTAAGAAAATGGCGGAATTAATTTCATACTGGGATGGGCTGGTCGAGGCGCGGAACGCTGAGGGGGTGGGTGCGAGAGCTAGGTTGAGCACAGAAGCTTTAGAAATGCATAGAATTTACATGAATTGTACAATGAATTATGAATTATAGGGCCCCTACCTTATAAAAAATATGAATTTACCCTAAAATTAGGTATTTTAGGCCTACCCTAAAATTATAAATTTGACCCTTAAATGATGAATTTCACCGTAAAATTATGAATGTTACCCTAAGATATCAATTTTCCCTTAAATTATGGGGGGGGGCTAGGAACTTCGGTCCCCACCAAAATCATTGGAGGAGCCGTTCCCCAGCATCCCCCAGTTCCGGCCATATATTGCACACTTATCAATATGCCTTTTGTTTGAAGTAAATCGGTTTACAAAATATATCAATTTGTATTTTCTTTGCATATGTTGTTTTTAATCAATCAGTCAATCAAGTTAATGAACTAAAATGACTGAAAAGGGCAATTTTGCAACAACAAAAAAAAACCCATCAGGGTACAAGGTATCAAATTCCTAAACATGTGTAGATTTTATGTTCAAAAACGTGATGCAAGATAGTGTTTAGAAAAGTGTTTAATTTCTAAACACACTTTTTACAGTGTAAATTGATGTATTATAAACTTCGTATGAATGATTTAATACAAACAAAAGGCATATTGATCAATTTAGTTTGCCCTGCTCAATTTATATTTTGAAAACATGCTCAGAGCATTTCCGAATTTCCAGAAACATCCTCATAATTATACCGCCTTAAGGGGGTACTACACCCCTGGCCAATTTTGTGCCTATTGTTACATTTTTCTAAAACATTATAGCGTATTGGTGACATGTAAGATATGTATATTATAGGAGCAAGGACTTGAACTACTACACTGAAAATTCAGTGAGCAACTCAAGTAGTTATTGATTTATTGATCAAATAATTTGGTTTTCCCTCATTTTTGACTGTAACTCCACAACTGTTGTCTGTGTTGAAATAAAATTACCAGTAGTTATAGTCCTTGCCCCTATGATATACATATCTTACTTGTGACCAATGTGCTATAATTTTTTGTTAAAAATTCAAAAATAGGCACAAAATTGGGGGCAGGGGTATAGAAACCCCTTAATATGGCAGTAATTAGTCCGTCTTGAAGGACTGCGAATCAATGATGGTATGGATCACGATAAACGCTTCCTTAAACACCATGTTTAAGTTTTAAACATTGTTAGTGTTTAGAGTTAATCTAAAAGTGTTTACTTTAAACACTGAAAATCTTTAAAATTTAAACATGGTGCTTATAAGGAAGCGTTTATATCGTTAGTGTTTAACCGTTTATAACACTTTGGTGTGTTTAAGTATAAATTTTAGAGGACGGTTATTTGAAAAGGGAATGAAAGTGTTGGGTTTTATACTTTTGAATGTGTAATATGTATGAGTAGAGGTTTCTGAAAATACCAGTAATTTCTAGATAATGTGGAAATGAACTATTTTCAGTTGTTTAATAAACACGTTCATGTGTTTAAAAAGTGTTACAGAAACCTAAACATGTTTATTTGCAGTGTAGTAGTATATTCATTTTATTATCCGTTGTAAAAATCTCATTGTTAGGCATCGCAGCCCAATGTGTTCGCTCCTGTCATCGGTCCTGCTTCGGTGCTTGTATGAATTATTGACTAAAATAATCAAAGTTGATGGTAGAATGATCACAATTAGCAATGATATTTCATAAATTATAAATCGACCGAACATGGACGGTATACAGAATCGACAAATTTGGCCCCATTGCTATGTATTCTGTAGGGTCTCCCCGTCAGTCCGAAACACCGTCAGTCTGAACTAGTCCGAATTTTTATTAGGGTTAGGATAAGGGTTAGGCTTTAGGGTTAGCGTTAGAGCTTAAAATTCGGACTAGCGGTGGTTCGGACTGACGGGGTTTCAGATTGACGAGGTGTACCCATCATATCTCATCATGTGTCTTATTACCCTATCTTTAACTCTTCTGTAATCTATAGTGGTCGGTGATCGGTGCTACCAATGTACTACTGAGCACGACCGTTGGCTACCGCAGTGCCAGAAGATGGACAACTTTACTCTTGATTGTGTTAGAGACGTAGAACTTATCTATGGATTTAACAACACATGTCAGTCAGGAGATAGATACATAGACACTCGGTTGCAGTTTTTTCATAGCGGTAAGAACGGTAGATTGTTTGCGACATTTCTTCGACAGAAATTACCCGTATCGTCATGTTGTGTGTGTGTGTTGTTTTGTTGTTGTTTGTTTGTTTTTTTAATTTAGAGAAAACCTTCTGTTAATAAAATACTATGCTGAGCCACCAGCCTGGGTGGCTCACGCTCCAATAATTTCAGATGATTGAGCTCAGTAATACATCAAAGAATGTCTTCCAATTCATGAAAACAAATAGATAATCAGCTTATCAGATTAAAAGCTTAGAGGGAAGGTCTTGCTGCTCAGCGAGTGTTTGTAATTATCAGACGGTTTTCTCCAAATTCATTCTCTAATGTGTTTTTGCTACCCATCAGTATATAGGCCAAAATACACCCAAATTGGCCCTAACTGGGCGCTTTTAGGTGCACTTTTGAATGCGCCCACTCCATTGAAAACCCACCCATCGATAAACCAAAATCACTGAAATGGTATCTCCAAAACCGTGCAACATCCCCGTATACCTTCAACCAGGAAGAACCACCGACCGGTTGTGACCCATAGGTTTTTTGAGCAACATTTAGTTTAACTAAAATATATAATTTGGAGTGACACACTTCACAATAAAAGTATTGCATTTTACCAAATTTAGCAATTACCGGCTACAATTGTCAAATTATGAACTTAAATTTGGTCATAACATTTGCATATATATTCATTTATTTGCATAAACATGGGCCTAATAATTGCATTGATCCCTGCCCTGGGCCAGGATTAATGCCTATGACAGGCGTTTACAGCTATTGGGGAAATGTGCACAATTAAAGCGCGAAATTTAAACTCCACCCGGCTCCCTCCAAAACTGGGATGAAATGTTTATTTTGCCCACCCCTTCTGACGTAGAAAGCTGGCTGTGCCCTTGACTATGAAAGGAATTTATCGGTAGCTGTAAGTATTAGTCAGTATTATTGTCCAACATTTTACCATCTACTTATTGCACAGGCGGTGAATATAGGAGCACTGGAGTGTCGCCTAACTGTGTGACTGCTGACAATACCTGCGTCAGTGAGGAAACATTGTTGAGAAGATTCCAGCAGAAGGCTGATGGTGCTCGTTTTACCGATGAAGCCACCGGCGAGAAGATTATACCGGATTTAATTAATGGCACTATTTGCTACTGCCAAACATCTCCGTGTACGGAAGAAGGAATGACTCCATCAACACCTGACGGTGGTAGTCCTACTAGGGAAACCACCACACCCGTAGGAGATGCCGCTATTATTATACGCAGTTCCTATACAGTAATGATTATAAATGTGATTTTTGTAATTGTGGTAGGCTGTAACCTCGGGTTGTAACTACAACCGGATATCTGGGAAATTGGGACTTGGTTAAAGCCTTAATGTACAATCTTTTTTCAGAATATACTATTTTTTTTCAAAACCGATTTTTTTTGTTGTTGACATATTTGTAATACTTACACATGTTCCAACTTAAATCTATGAGCAAACTGTCAAATTCACCCTATTTGTAGTGAAACGGGATAATTTTCTGTTGGTCCGACATATTATCATAATTTTTCAGATTATAATAGATAATACATCGGAATCGGAACGGTCACAAATCGTAGTCTCCTACGAAGCCATTTGTTACGCTCCTCCACACATGTGGAGGGAGCGTAACCAAACTGGCTGCGTATATAGCAGACTAACTCTGAGGCCGCACTCGCCGTCCTAAGCCAAAACGTGCGAGATGAAGTTTATCATGTTTATGATGTTGTTTCTTTGCAAATTTCCAATGTTTTTCGCATCCAAATAATATTGGGAACTTTCATAATGATTATTGCATAACTATTTTATCATTTTGAAAGAAAAAAAGGAAAATCTCACAATTTAAAAAGATCTTACATTAAGGCTTTAAAAGCTTTTAAATACCTAAGGACGCCACAGTTCGTGGCATAGCTAAGGGGTACAAGGTGAAAGCTCCCCCGTTTAACACCCCCACTCCAGCAGCTAGCCGCATCACACACTCATAATCCCCTGAGCAATACTGCCTTTCTAATAACAACTTTGATTGGTTGATGACAAGAGATATTCAGTTGAATAGCCAATAAGAATACTGTTTAGAAAATATTTCACCCCATTCATTTTTAATGATGGCATTATTTCTACAAGATCACTGATTGGTTCAATAAATGAAACTACATCCATTCTGACCAATCGGCAGGTAGTTCTCATGGGAAAGCACCAAGTCGATTTTACTAGATTTCTAGTGAAATAAAATCGCACTAGATCCGAGTCAAATTTTACCAGATTTAAAGGGACTAGCCCATTCGTACAGGTGTTGTAAATGTAATTTTTGTAATTGTTTTGGATTGCAGGCCTAATTGGTATAATATCTAATCAAACGAGAATTTTGTCTATTCAAAATCACTTTTTTGTTGATCCCTGTAGAGAATGGCACGTCAACATGGGCGTCAATCCGGGGAAGGGGGCAGGGGGACGTGTGCCCCCCCCCACCTTTCGGCAAAATGACCTATTTTTTGTTCTTTTCAGACACTTTTGACAATTCAGGCTGATTGTCCCCCCCACACACACACATACACCCCCACACACATTTCAACTGAGCCGGATTGGCGCTATACGTAGACGTGTCAAACCATACGTATCTGAATTATTATGGCCAGAGGAATACATTGCAACAAGAATTGAGCAATTTTGAAATTTTACATCCCTGAAAATAGTTTGACCACGTTCCTCCCAAACAACATTTTTACATGCAGCAGATTCAGATTCAGCACACATTGACCTAAAACATCCTTCAGATCGTCGATCGTTATAGTTTCGGCCAATCTTGTGAATGGCTCAACCTTAACCTTGAAAACATCTTTAACTCTAAAAGTGGGCATTGAAAATTGGTCAAATAGCCATTTTTAAATATCGAAGTCATACGGGACCTCTATTTACAAAGTATAATATCGGTATGAATTCGACAGACAGCCGAATCCGGATTCGGCTTTTGGTAAAATTGGAGAACAAGGGATCAATGCTACACAATAGAGGACAGCATATCAATGTTTTAACGGAGATCAGATGATAACAGTGTAATAAGTAATCAAACGAGGGCGCCATACAGAGTTAGCTAACGATGCATCGCAGTATGGTCGACGATGTTAACCGTTAAAAAGTGATATGCTGCCTTCTATAGGCAAAGCACTGATCTCTTGTTCTGTAATTCAACGTAATGCATGCGTAATTTACCAAGAGCCGAATCCAGATTAGGCCGTCTGCTGAATTCATAAACGATATGCTAAACGTGCCTTTGAAAGTTATAATCTTGAATTAGAGGTGTATTCATGTTTATATATCTATTGATGCACTTCCCAGTGCCTTTGAGAAGTTCCATGAATCTGAAATTCACAACGATCACACAAGATGGTAACTATTCAAACAACATGAACAAGGAATCACAAGGTCCTTTCAGATCAGTTTATGCCAGATTTTGAACTTCTACTCTGGAACTCTCTTCTTGATCAAAAAATCAAACTCAATTATCATGATTATACACTTTCTAAATCAATGTAAAAATATTGAATATCATATTATAAATAAATACATGTAGCCCCAGCAAACACAAAACGTTTTCGACATCATTCGCAAAAGGTTATAAAAGGTTGTCAGAAAACGTTTAAATGTCGGGTTATATAAAGGGTATATTAAGAGTATAAAACATTTTCATAACATTAAAAAACATTTTTTGATAATCTACTGCTCAGCAAACAAAAATGTAATACAAAAAACGTTTAAATGTCGGGTTATATAAAGGGTATAAAAACGTTTTAATAACATTCCAAAAACATTCTTGAAAACTTGATACAAAACATTCTAAACAGAATGTTATTTTGGGGTTGAAAAAATATTTTGCGAACAATGTTTTCCCAAAATATTTGCAATAACGTTTTAAAAACGTTTTCATGACCTTTATATAACCCGACATTTAAATGTACTTAAAAGGTTTTCAAAATAACATTGTAAGAACATTTCTGTGTTTGCTGGGTTCAAATATTTTAACATAATGTTATTTAAGTATTGACAAAATATTTGGCAAAAATGTTTGCAAAAATAGTTTAAAATAACATTTTTTGAAAACATTAAAAAATATTGTTGTAGTGTGTTTTTCATACAAAACGTTTTAAAACGTTATCATGACCTTTATATAACCCGACATTTTAATGTTATTAAAACGTTTTTACCTAAACCAAAAGCCAAAATATAACTTATTTAAAACGAGTAGTGATTTTGTATCTTGTGTGTAATGGTGATGTTTCACTTCTTAAAAGATCAAACTCAATTATACATTTTCTAATCAATATACAAAAATATTTAATATCATATTATTAAAGCTATTATTAATAAATACATGTTTTGTGTCTTGTGTGATTTTGCAGTGAAATATTATGATGTCTTAAGGGATGGGGTATGAGAGCGTTTGGACAGTGTTTTTGTGGGACATTAGAGCACATCAGACATTGTCAGACATATCGAATTGCATTCTGAATACGAAGAATGTCCTTCTGATATCAAATAATTTTTGAAATTCGCAATGTAATACACATTTTATGGCAAATGATTAAAAATTGATATTTTTGATATTTAACAGTACTCGAAATAAACTTTATAAATCTGATGATTTATACTTAAAGTGTATGTAGGTGGGATGAAAAGCCGACGATCAATTGAAAATTTTGACCTTTCGGATCAGTCCATGTCAAAACAGATTGAGTGTACACCCACCCTCTTGGATTTTGCTCTCCTTTGGCTAAGGGGTACCTTTCATGGACCCCTAGGTGAGGTCACAAGAAAAAATTCAAATTCCATTTCGTTTGCGAATGGTGGGCCATCAAAGTTTGGCGACCATGGCCAAAATTGGGAATTTAAGGTGTCCAAATGACAAGCATGACAAGTGCTCTCTTTGAGGGGCATTTTCTTCTTAATTGAATCAGTTGTGACCCTCTTTTTGAATGTGGTCACTCACTGGCTGTGTCTGAAATGCCTAATGCCAAAAAAGATAGATTTCGGAATTTCGTTGGGATTTCAGGGGGGGTCAAAATCAGCACTTCGTACTGTTCAATCAAATTATCTTTGATTTTGAAAGACCCATGATAATGTCACAGTGCACTTATATGTCCTAATTATGTTCAGAATGGATTAACCATGTGCCAATGTCTATGAGCAATTCAAAATAAAATTCATTTCTAGACCCCCTACAGAATTTTAGGCCCCCTTAAAGTGGTTCAGCCACAAATGGCGCTTATAATCGGCAAATTTTGACCCTTAATAACTTTAGGTGTACACCAGATATGAATTTCTAGTCTTTTGTATCTGAAAGAATTTTAGTCTAATGTTACTAGGAACATAAGATTTGTTTTGTATTATTTGTGTTTTGATACTAAGTTGATGCTCCCAAAAATCCCAATTTTTGATAAATCATGCTAATGTACGGGTTATGGGTACAAAATGTCAATTTCAATATGCCCTTTTTTCTATTTTTGATCACTTTATAGCAAATTGTCTTATTTATCCTGTTATTTCAAGTTGCCCTAGAGTCAAATAATAAGAAAAAACTAATTTCTAATTATCTGTACGGATTTATATTTTCAAGGGGGGTCAAAATGGTGCTTCCTGGCAGCGATGCACATGCTAATTTAACTGTGCTATTTTTTCCAGGTTTTTTTTAATTCACTGCCATTTTTTTTAATTATCCTGACAATTCAAGGTGCTCTAATTGAGTCAAATAGTGAGAAAAACTAATTTGAAATCCTCTGTATGGATTTTCAAGGGGATCAAAATGGCACTTCCAGCCACTATTCGCATACATGCAAAGTACAAGTATCTAAAGTCTGCACAAAAAGAAACTCAGCTGTTATAAACACGCTTATAGCTTCAGAACTAATAATTGTTTCCACAATATTTCAACATAAAAAGAAGGATGAATTATTTATGCGCATTTTGATACCAAATTTGTCAAATTTTGTTCAATATTAACAACACAGTCAGTGACAGTAGTGCTTTTGAAGAAAAATATCCCAATTTAAAAGTTGCAGTTTACATCGATCAATGGTTACTATGCCAGTACGGTAGCACGTAAAGCCCGCCATTATCTTCACACTTATTTCAAATCAATACAAATACCTGCAACTTTTTAATTCGGGTATATTTCTTTCAAAACACTGCTGTATTATTAATATTGAACAAAAGTGGACAGACAAATTGGGTATGAAAATGCGAGTAAATAAACCATCCTTCTTTTTGTGTTGAAATATTGAGAAAACAATTATTAGTTCTGAAGCTATAAGCGTGTTTATAACAGCTGAGTTCATTTTGTGCAGACTTTATGTGTACTAAGTGCACATTTCGGTATGCTCTCTTTCTGTGGTGTTTGTTTGTTTTACAATTGTCGCTATTCGCAATAAGGACGCCGCCAGCGGTTTGCGACGTAATCGTGATGTATCATGGGAAATGGTGGGGATGAAAGTCCGCGCAATACGAATATTACCATGCTATTACATAGGAACACGTGACAATATTTTTTAGTTTGTCAAAATAAAGGTGTTACACGCGAATCGATACTCAATAATACTTAATAATGTGATTTGAAATGTGCACAATTAATTTTTTCCTCTATCGATTTGCGTGTAATACCGTTATATTGACAAACTAAAAAATATTGTCACGTGTTCCTATGTAATAGCATGGTAATATTCGTATTGCGCGGACTTGGATGTCGACCTTTTCCCATGATACATCACGATTTTCCCATGATACGTCACGATTACATCGCAAACCGCTGGCGGCGCCCTTATTGCGAATAGCGAGAATTGTTTCCATTTATCCTGACTTTCCACCAAGTTACTCTTAAATCAATTTTAAACAAGAGAAAAGAAGATTGCAACCCTGTACAATGTTTTCCAAGGGAGTCAAAATGGCTTGTATGACCCATGGTTTGCGCAATTGCATGCATAATCATTGTGGCTGGATGTGTCATTTTGACACCCTTGAAAAGCCATACAGTGGTGCTAAAGCTTTATTTTTGTTATATTTTAAGTAAATAGAAACACTTGTAAACAATTATCAAACACTTAAAAGGAGCATCTTGAAATGGGTATGAAGTGCCATGATATTACCAGTTCTTTGCAAAGTTACTAAATTGTACATTGTTGCCACATGCACAAATGCTACTGTTTTGACCCTCTTGAAAATCCATACAGATGATTCCAAATTGGTTTTTTCTCGTTATTTGACACAAGAGCAACTTGAAATGTCAGAATATTTAAGAAAATTGCAATAAAATTGTAAAACATCACACTGATGGGTACCACAACCTGTACTTTGCATGTGCATCGTTGCCAGGAAGTGCCTTTTTGACCCCCTTAAAAATCCATACAGAGGATTAGAAATTGGTTTTTTCTTATTATTAATGCTAAAGAGCAACTTGTAATATCAGGATAAATAAGACAATTGGCTATAAAATGATCAAAAATTAAAAAAATGTCATACTAAAATTGGCATTCTGTACCCGTATCCTGTATGTTAGGCAAAAATGACTATTTTTGAACGCGTCAACTTGAATTGTTTGGTTCTCTATGTCTGTCTGCTTATGTGCATAGTGATTTTCATCACTTGTTCCAGTTCACTTTTGTATTCCTATTGATCCGTGTTGTTTTTGCAGGTTTAACACTTCTGTGGGCCTTAGAATTGGTAATTTTTGGCTATCAAACTTTACCTACTTCTATGTTGTTTTTTGTCCCCCTCTGCATATACCGTCTAGTCTGTATTTTGTTTCCCCACATCAAGGTGGTATACCTTGCACTCCTTCTTTTCAGTTGTTCGTTATTCACGGTATCCTCTTGTATCATTTATTGATCCTTGATGTGTTTTGTGTCCTCGTCCGTTGGATTCACCATTACCCACTTTTTTCAGCAGTAGATAGTTGCTTCATCAACACCTTCATCAGCAGTAGATAGTTACTTCATCAACACCTTTATCAACAGTAGATAGTTACTTCATCAACTTTCATCAGTAGTAGATACTTACTTCAATCTTTATCAGAAGTAGATATAGGTACTCCCTTATTGGTCAACACGTGCATTTCTACAAATATATTCCGATTTTAGTCATTATTATGTTTTGATGAATCCAAATTGGACCCAAAACATAATTATGATGAAATTGGGCGCTTTACGCCCAATATTTATTGGTCTCATCAGGAGTTTTAAAATATTTTTGTAAATATTTCAAAACTCATAGCTCGACAAATAGAGTAATATGAATTTTTAGTAGTATCGGTAATAGTTACTTCATCAACTTTCATCAGTAGTAGATACTTACTTCAACCTTTATCAAAAGTAGATAAGTACTCAATCAACACCCTTATAATTGAATACATGAATACAAAACCCACCCAAGTCCATGGGAAGTGATTTTGAGAGAAAAACATGTGTATCATTTTAATTCCGTCAGTTAGATTTACCTGGTCAATATGGTAAGTTTTACGTGCAAATGAGTGGATTAACCTGTATTAGGTATGACGATTAGCATTTCAGGGACTTCGTGGGGTTCATTTTAAATTTTGGACTTGGGTGGTTTTTTGAATCATATACAAAGACAACAATATTAGAATGAGATTACCACTAGTAAGATAATACAAAATAAAGCACAAAGGTATGTATAATGTTGATAAGCATTCTGCCATGTAATATAAACCACACACTTAATTTTATTAAACCAATTTTTTTTTCAAAAGTCACTCTCTAGCAATGAATGTGTTACAAGTGAACTTTTATACATACTGGATTTCAATCAATGTACTACAGGACTCAAATCATGGAATTGGGTGATTCTTTCATACATGCTATTTTTCACATGCTCAATAGCTCTCAATAGACACAGAGAATGAATTTGAGTTGTTCTTTCATACATATGACAGGCCTATGTATAGCAACAATTTCCCATGCTAAACTCAATTTGGCCAAAGTATGGACTTGGGTGGGTTTTGTATTCATATATTCAATTGGTCATCACATGAATAGGCCTACTTGTCCTCCATCCTTCACACCCGTCATTCTGGATATTCTTTGCGCTCTACTGCTGCCACCTGCCTTTCCATTCCAAGATCCCCAAGTTGGCTGGCTGGTGCATGGTGACAGAGCATTCTCCATCATTGCCCCTGTTCTATGGAATGGCTTGCCTTCCCACATTCGTGACTCTCCCAATGTCCAAACTTTCAAAAAGAACCTAAAAACTCACCTTTTCACCTAAATTATGTTTCCGCCCTCTTGCATTTTTTCTTTTTCCATAGCGCTTTGTTTCTTCATTTAAAAAGCGCTCTCTAAATCTGTGTATTATATTATTATGTATTATTATTATTATTTTATTAATACGAATTGATTCAGCTAATTGGCAGAGAAGGCGTCGAAAAAAGTCATAGACGAAGTGGAATGATCTTGACTGCAATGTCTTGAAAAAAAAAATCAGAAAATTTTCAAAATATGTTTTCCAAAATTGTTCAGATGAAGCTGGTCATTGATTTTTAATAATAATAATAATAATAATAATACGACTCTTATATAGCGCTTTACACCGAAGTCCCTTAGCGCTTAAAACATGAATAAACAAATGACAAACAATACCTACACAATACAACCTACAAACAATTTATGCATGTGATATAAATGAACAAAGTAAAACATGAGATAAATCAATTGTCACAAAATGCTAGAGTAAACAAATGTGTTTTTAAGGAAGATTTAAATTGTACAAGAGTCTTAGAGTTTTTTACATTATATGGTAAAATGTTCCAAAGTTCAGGAGCAGCGAAATAAAAAGATCTCTGTCCATATGAAATAGTAGCAACTGATGTAGAGACGAGATAGCATTTTGAGGATGATCGTAGATTTCGAGGAGGTTTGTATTCCTGAATCAAATCAGCAAGGTAGTCTGGAGCAAGTCCATGAAAACATTTATAAGCGAGGAGAAGAATTTTATACATAATACGATATTTGACAGGAAGCCAGTGAAGTTTTTGCAGTACAGGAGTGATGTGATCATGGAAGCAAGTACGCGAAACAAGTCTAGCAGCAGAATTTTGAATTCGTTGAAGCTTTGAGATGAGAGAGTCAGGAAGGCCATATAAAAAGGCTGTTGCACCGATCAAGATGACATGTGATAAAAGCATGAACTAAAGTTTCAGTTGATTTTTCATCCAGATAATTTCGAATGCGACCAATTTTGTACAGAGAAAAGGAGGCAGAGCGACATATATTATTGATGTAAAGATCCATGCTGAGATCATCTGCAACAATGACTCCCAGATTACGGGCAGATTTCACAGGTTCTACTGGTACACTTGCAATATTCACAGAAGATAAGGAAGATGATTTTCTGAACTTCGATGTGAATTGTGAAGGACCTCTGTTTTATCTTCGTTTAGCTTCAAGTCATTTGCAGTAGACCATGCTTTTATATCAGTGATGCAGCGTTCAAGTTTGGGAATGAGAGACGCATAATCATCCTGTTTCAAAATGACATATACTTGTGTATCATCGGCGTAAATCATCCTACCAAGACCATGAGAATCTATTATGTCCTCAAGAGGAGAAGTATACATTGTAAATGACAATGGGCCGATGACAGAGCCTTGTGGTACTCCTTCAAATGGTGTATGCGGTTTGGAAACAGAGTCATTAATTACAATTGATTGAGAACGATTATTGAAGTAAGAAGTGAACCAAGTTAAAACAGAGTCAGAAATTCCATATCTTTTGACAAGTCGATCAAGAAAAATTTTGTGATTTATAGTGTCAAAAGCAGCGGAGTATTCAAGAAGAATGAGCACGGCTTCATTACCTTTATCAGTAGCAAGTAGTAGATCATTGTAAACACGGAGTAATGCCGTTTCGGTACTGTAGCCGGGCCTGTATGCCGATTGCATTTTTCCGCGAAGATTTTCACTTACAAGATACTCCTGTATTTGAGATGCACAGGCTCTCTCAATTGTTTTTAAGGGTCATTTAGCCTCTTCGAGAAAAAGAAAATCCCCACCGCCTGCTGAAAAGGGTTTTTTTTGTCGCCTTAGACAGTTGAAATCAAAAATTCAAATTGGTTCTCACACGAACAGACGACCTTTTATGCACTTTGTTTGACGGTTTTGACTCACCCTGTTTAAATCATACGCTTAACCGCTCATACAGACATCATTGTTATTAACATACGTGTTTTTCATACACAGGCAATTAAACTCGAGAACTCTTTGGCATAATAATTTATAGGCCTATACATAACCTAATTATTAAATTAGGAAAATTTAAAATCCCGCTTATAAAAGAGGCAAGATGGCCGCATCGGAGGCGCAGTTTAGGTTTATTTTTGGCTTCGTGGGATTTGTCACTCTTTCTGTTTTAGGTGAGTATTTTTGTATTTGTTTTGCAAATGTAGGTAATTCATGTCTAGTATATATCTTTTTTGCGAATTGCGCCTCGGAATAGGATTTCCCTGCCCTGGTAAGATAGCGCATTTTTGTTAATCGCTGATATAGGCTAGGCCTGATAATATTACATTGGGGCCTCTTTTACATTACATTTATTGACCGCTCCAAAAAGAACGTATCCCCGCACTGAATGTATCACTTTACAAAATAATACGGGCCTATAAATATGTAAGCTGATTTGCAAAATAACTATACAAAGCAGCATATATTATCTAGAATAACATCAATAATTTGGCATGGATGTGTTTTGCCTACGTTTTGAACAGCTATAATAATATTAAACAACACTATAATATTAAATATAATAATAATAATATACGTAAGTTGGTACATACGCTAATATTATTATTACCAAACACCTTATACGCGAAAGGCAGGCTGCTTTCTCTCCAGAGCGACCCTTGTTGTGGAAGTTTTACAGGAACAGAGTTCAACGCTCCATTGTTGCCGACAAGAACGAATACTACTATAATAGGGTTCAAAGGCTAAAAAAGGCTAGTCCAGCAAGCTGGTATAGAGAAATACGTGTGATGACCACCAACAACAAGTCCCAAACTTGCATACAGCCTCCTCCTGAGACTGATCCAACAAATGCTAAGGCTGTTTCAAACTCGATCAATGAGCATTTTGTCTCTGTTGCTAGGGACATAAGACCGTTAAATGTTGAGGAATTGCCCGCATTTCTCCCAGCTAAAGCATCTGTGCCTGAAATATATCCCTGGGAGGTATGTGAAAAACTCAAAAAGAACAAAGCTGGAGGTCCTGATGGAGTTTCAGCCACTATTATTCGCGAGTTTGCTTATGAGATCAGTGATCCTCTCTGTTGTATATTGAACACATCTTTTAATGAGGGAATTGTACCACCCCAGTGGAAACAAGCTATTGTTGTCCCAATCCCTAAGTCTAGCCCTCCTGTTTGGAACCAACTCCGTCCTGTCTCTTTGACAGACCATTTTGCCAAAGTGGCGGAATCATACATTATTGGGTGGCTAATGGAGGACATTGAGCCTCAAATTGATAGTAATCAATTTGGAAACAGAAAGAAATATTCCACCTCTCATTATCTTGTTAGACTTGTAGATAATATTTTGTCTCACGCTGAAAATACTAAAAGCATGTCCAGAGTTACAATAACAGATTTTAGTAAGGCGTTTGATCGCGTGGATCACAACATTGCTATTCCAAAATTAATTCAAATGGGAGCCAGATCTTGCATAATCCCCTGGATTTGTAATTTTCTCTCAGAGAGGTCTCAGTGTGTTAGATATCAAGACTGCCTTTCTGCATGGCTCAATCTTACAGGGGGTGTACCCCAGGGCACACTTACAGGCCCTGCCACATTTGTTTGTCAGGTTAATGACGCTGCTCAAACTACAGATGAGAACAAACTGGTGCTTAAATACGTTGATGATCTCACTATTGTTGAGAACACCTTTGTCAATCAAAGATCTAGTATCCAGGATAATTTGAATCTATTTGATCAATGGGCTAACATCAATAAGATGACATTAAACCCCAAAAAATGCATGTTCATGGATATTAATTTTGTCATACTCAATCAGATCATCAAACACTGACACTTGCTGGTGTCGAATTGCAATCTACTGATTGTGTCAAAATTTTGGGTGTGAAGATAACTCAGGATCTTAAATGGGATGTGCACACTACAGATGTCATCAAAAGAGCTACAGGGCGTTTGTTCATGCTCACCACGCTGAAGCGGTTCGGTCTAGATCTGGATGACCTTAAAACCATCTACATAGGCTTTATAAGACCGCTTGTTGAGTACGCTGTTCCAGCGTGGCATCCAGGTTTGACCGAGCAGCAGCATTACGCCCTGGAGCGCGTCCAAAAACGGGCATGCAAAATCATGCTGGGCTTCAAATACACATCTTATCAAGATGCTCTAGAACTTTGCAAATTGACTGAGCTGAGATCACGTCGCGATCAAATCTGTCTTAAGTTTGCCAACAAACTCCTGGAGCATCCTGACTTCCGTATCTGGCTTCCAGGTTACAGGAAGGAGACTGGTAGGAACCTGCGAAACGCTAACCACCTGTCTTTACCCAAGGTGCGCACTCAAAGATACGCGCGTAGTCCCATCCCATACATGGTTCAGCTGTGGAACAAGGATGCTTCAGGAGCAGGTCAATAATTTCTTGCTAGCTTCTTTGCAGTTATATATAGTTTGTATGTGATTTCGTTTTGGATTTCATGCTGTTGTAAGATATATTTAGTGTTTTGTTGTTGCCAATTTCTTTGTAGCATGTATGTAATTCAGCCTTTTGGCTGCCATATGCATTGTTGTAATAAACCTTGAATAATAAATACATGCATGTATTGCTGCATGAATCGTATATGACCTTGAACTTGCATGTTTCATGTTCAATGTTAGAAAAGAAAATGGCGGAATTAATTTCATACTGGGATGGGCTGGTCGAGGCGCGGAACGCTGCCAGGGGGTGGGTGCGAGAGCTAGGTTGAGAAATGAATGGATTTTACATGAATTGTACGAATTATGAATTATGCCGTTATAAAAAAAATATGAATTTACCCTAAAAATATTTATTTTACCCTAAAATTATGAATTTTACCCTGATATTTTAAGTTTCCCTTAAATTATGGGGGGGGGGGGGGTCTAGGGAACTTGGCCCCACTAAAATTATTGGAGGAACCGTGCCCCCAGCCCCCCCCCCCCCCCGGTTCCGGCCATTGCACACTTATTGTCTTTTGTTTGAAGTAAATCGGTTTACAAAATATATCAATTTATATTTTCTTTGCATATTGTTGTTTTTAATCAACAGTCAATCAAGTTAGCCTAATGAACTAAAATGACTGAAATGATAAGGGATAATTCGCTAATGTAATTTTTGCCAATATTTTGCTTAAAAAAACCCATCATGCTACATGGCATCAAATTCTTAAACATGTGTAGATTTTATGTTCAAAAACGTGATGCAAGATAGTGTTTAGAAAAGTGTTTTTAAAATTTCTAAACACACTTTTTACAGTGTAAATTGATGTATTATAAAATTCGTATGAATGATTTAAGGGATCTAGAATGAGCATTTATGACGTTTCGACAGTATTTGTGTGGGACATGAGAGCACCTCAGACGTATCGAATTGCATTCTGAATACGAAGCATGTCTTTCTGATATCAAATAATTTTCATTTTTTGAAATTCACGATGTAATACAAATTTTATGACAAATTATTAAAATTTGATATTTTTCAAATTTTGGATATATAACAGTCCTCGAAATAAATTTTATAAATCTAATGATATATTCTTAAAGTGTATGTAGCTGGGAGGAAAAGCCGACGATCAATTGAAAATTTTGACCTTTTATATTGAAGATATGGACTTTTGTCCAAAAAGACCTATTTTTTGTGTGTGTTTTGGGAAAAAAATCCATATCTTCAATACGAAAGGTCAAAATTTTCAATTGATCGTCGGCTTTTCATCCCACCTACATACACTCTAAGTATAAATCATCAGATTTATAAAGTTTACTTCAAGTACTGTTAAATATCAAAAATATCAATTTTTAATGATTTGCCATAAAATGTGTATTACATTCCGAATTTCAAATAATCAAAATTATTTGATATCAGAAGGATATTCTTCGTATTCAGAATGCAATTCGATATGTCTGATGTGCTCTAATGCCCAACAATAAATAGGCCTACTGTCCAAACGTTCATACCCCACCCCTTAATACAAACAAAAGGCATATTGATCAATTTAGTTTGCCCTACTCAATTTATATTTTGAAAACATGCTCAGAGCATTTCCAAATTTCCAGAAACATCCTCATAATTATACCGCCTTAAGGGGGTACTACACCCCTGGCCAATTTTGTGCCTATTGTTACATTTTTCTAAAACATTATAGCGTATTGGTGACATGTAAGATATGTATATTATAGGAGCAAGGACTTGAACTACTACACTGAAAATTCAGTGAGCAACTCAAGAAGTTATTGATTTATTGATCAAATAATTTTGTTTTCCCTCATTTTTGACTGTAACTCCATAACTGTTGTCTGTGTTGAAATAAAATTACCAGTAGTTATAGTCCGTGCCCCTATGATATACACATCTTACTTGTGACCAATATGCTATAAATTTTGAGAAAAATTGGGCAGGGATGTAGTACCCCCTATGGGCAGTAGGCCTAATTAGTCCGTCTTGAAGGACTGCGAATCAATGATCATGGATCACGATAAACGCTTCCTTAAACACCATGTTTAAGTTTTAAACATTGTTAGTGTTTAGAGTTAATCTAAAAGTGTTTACTTTAAACACTGAAAATGTTTAAAATTTAAACATGGTGCTTATAAGGAAGCGTTTATATCGTTAGTGTTTAACCGTTTATAACACTTTGGTGTGTTTAAGTATAAATTTTAGAGGGAATGAAAGTGTTGGGTTTTATATTTTTGAATGTGTAATATGTATGAGTAGAGGTTTCTGAAAATACCAGTAATTTCTAGATAATGTGGAAATGAACTATTTTCAGTTGTTTAATAAACACGTTCATGTGTTTAAAAAGTGTTACAGAAACCTAAACATGTTTATTTGCAGTGTAGTAGTATATTCATTTTATTATCCGTTGTAAAAATCTCATTGTTAGGCATCGCAGCCCAATGTGTTCGCTCCTGTCATCGGTATGCTTCGGTGCTTGTATTAACGAATTATTGACTAAAATAATCAAAGTTGATGGTAGAATGATCACAATTAGCAATGATATTTCATAAATTATAGATCGACCGAACATGGACGGTATACAGAATCGACAAATTTGGCCCCATTGCTATGTATTCTGTAAGGGGTCTCCCCGTCAGTCTGAACTAGTCCGAATTTTTATTAGGGTTAGGATAAGGGTTAGGCTTTAGGGTTAGCGTTAGAGCTTAAAATTCGGACTAGCGGTGGTTCGGACTGACGGGGTTTCAGATTGACGAGGTGTACCCAGTCAGCTACCTGCACAACCGATTCTTTTGTTCTGCAAGGCTCACTCAGTCATTTAATGAGGCAATACAAACGATCGAAATTGGTGTTGAAATGAGCAAAATTTTGAGTTACACCTTTTCAGTGTAAAATTTTTTTTCTCAGCCAAATGAAAAGCAATAATTTTCATTTTTTCAGTAAATGGCTGGAAAAACTATAATGCTTGATACTGATTTTTTTAAAATCCTGGTGTTAAACTTAGGCCTGAAATTCAGTCATTTAGTGTAAGATATTCGATTTTTATAGGCTTCAGCTCGGCCCGCGAGCTTTTTCTTGGATCAACCTTTTAGCTTTTCAAAGTAATATAGTTCGCTAATGAAGGATTTTCCCCAACTTTCTAAAGCACATCACCGTGAGCTATATATCATAGTTTTGTCAGAATTTCCGTTTTGATTTCACCATCTTTCACTGTCGGCTGAAAAAATTTCTAAATCAACACGTGAAATCTAAAGGCTAGTACTAGCATTGTGGATCGATATCCCTGGGTTTAATAGGAATACCGGCATGGCTATAGTGTTGCCAGAACTTCAATATAGCAAAGAAATTCCCAGACCTATAGCGCTCCTACTGATCATGTTTAACCAGAACACCCAATTGGGGATTTAATCGCTGGTCGGGCAATTTGCTTTCAATGAAAAATTGACCTGGATAACAACAAAGGAAATATCGACTATTTCTGCTGGTTGCTCTCGAGATAAAAGTACTCACCATTGCCTACTTTTACTTAGTTTGACATTTTCGGACCATGAATGGAAAAAGGGTAAAACAAAAACGGAAATTCTGACAAAACTATAACATATAGACCCACACGATGTGCTTTACAGAGGTGGGAAATATCTTTCTTTAGCAAACTATGTTAGTTTGAGACGCTAAAACATGAATTCCGTAAAAAGCTCGCAGGCGAATTCAAGGCCTATAAAAATCAAAAATATCACACTAAAAGACACAATTTGATGCTTAATTTTAACACCAGGATTTTAAAAAAATGTATATCCAAGCACCAAGTTTTTAACTGACATTACTGAAGAAAAAAAAATATTGCTTTATATTTGACCGAGAAAATTAATTTCATAGCAAAAAGGTGTATCTCTGAATTGTGCTGATTTTTACATGTATCGATCGACTTTTAGCGCGACTAAGCATTTCTAAAGAATTGGTTGTCCAGGCGGCAGACTGTACCCCCGGGCTGTACCCATCATATCTCATCATGTGTCTTATTACCCTATCTTTAACTCTTCTGTAATCTATAGTGGTCGGTGACCGGTGCTACCAATGTACTACTGAGCACGACCGTTGGCCACCGCAGTGCCAGAAGATGGACAACTTTACTCTTGATTGTGTTAGAGACGTAGAACTTATCTATGGATTTAACAACACATGTCAGTCAGGAGATAGATACATAGACACTCGGTTGCAGTTTTTTCATAGCGGTAAGAACGGTAGATTGTTTGCGACATTTCTTCGACAGAAATTACCCGTATCGTCATGTTGTGTGTGTGTGTGTGTGTGTGTGTGTGTGTGTGTGTTTGTTTGTTTGTTTGTTTGTTTGTTTTTTTTAATTTAGAAAACCTTCTGTTAATAAAATACTATGCTGAGCCACCAGCCTGGGTGGCTCACGCTCCAATAATTTCAGATGATTGAGCTCAGTAATACATCAAAGAATGTCTTCCAATTCATGAAAACAAATGGATAATCAGCTTATCAGATTAAAAGCTTAGAGGGAAGGTCTTGCTGCTCAGCGAGTGTTTGTAATTATCAGACGGTCTCCAAATTCATTCTCTAATGTGTTTTTGCTACCCATCAGTATAATAGGCCAAAATACACCCAAATTGGCCCTTATTGGGCGCTTTTAGGTGCACTTTTGACCAAATGCGCCCACTCCATTGAAAACCCACCCATCGATAAACCAAAATCACTGAAATGGTATCTCCAAAACCGTGCAACATCCCCGTAAACCTTCAACCAGGAAGAACCACCGACCGGTTGTGACCCATAGGTTTTTTGAGCAACATTTAGTTTAACTAAAATATATAATTTGGAGTGACACACTTCACAATTTCTGTTAAAAGTATTGCATTTGACCAAATTTAGCAATTACCGGCTACAATTGTCAAATTATGAACTTAAATTTGGTCATAACATTTGCATATATGTGACCCCTCGGCACAACTGAGCCCTGAAGTCGCCAATCATCATTTTTGAGATATTCAACCAAAATATTTTGCTTGAAATTAGCTTTAAAATGATGTATATCATGTCTATAGTACTTGACACTAAGTAGTTAAAAATCAATAAAACAGTCAATAAATCCTTTGTTTCCTATTGTTTATTGTTAAGTTCGATGGAGCATATCTCAATAGTGGCACTGGCGACATCCGGGCTCAGTTGTGCCGAGGGGTCACATATATTCATTTATTTGCATAAACATGTCCCTAATTGCATTGATCCCTGCCCTGGGCCAGGATTAATGCCTATGACAGGCGTTTACAGCCATTGGGGAAATGTGCACAATTTAAGCGCGAAAATTTAAACTCCCCCGGCTCCCACCAAAACTGGGATGAAATGTTTATTTTGCCCACCCCTTCTGACGTAGAAAGCTGGCTGTGCCCTTGACTATGAAAGGAATTTATCGGTAGCTGTAAGTATTAGTCAGTATTATTGTCCAACATTGTATGTACGAGGGGGTATCAAAAGTTTTAGAAATCGCCCAGAAGTGAAAGAGCTATATCAATGAAATTTTGTCAGTGCAATCACTGGTCCTTATGTACATTATGGTCCAAAAATGGTCTCATAGGTATGTTTACTTTTTTTACAGGTGGCACTAGATGCCAGTAACCCGCTGCCCCAGTTACTGCGCATAAACTGCAAGATTGAGAAAATTGAGGTAAGCAGCATTATTAAGATCCTGCTTTTGAAGGGTTGCAGTGCCTAGAAAATTGATGATGAAATGAAAGTTATCTTCGGTGGTGATTGTGATATGTCACTGTCGCTTTTTTGTAAGGAATTTTTATTTCATCACAGATTTTCTGGGCACTGTAACCCTTAAAATGAAACTTAATCATGCTGCATGCCTCAATTTTCTCCATTTTGCTGGTTATGCGGTTACATAGGCAGGTAGTGACATCTAGCTCCTGTAAAAAAAGTAAACATACTTATGAGACCATTTTTGCACCATAGTGTACATAAGGACCAGTGATTGCACTGACAAAATTTCATTTATATAGCTCTTTCACTTCTGTGCGATTTCTAAAACTTTTTGATACCCCCTCGTACCATCTACTTATTGCACAGGCGGTGAAGCCAGGACCACTGGAGTGAGGCCTAAATGTGTGACTGCTGACATTACCTGCGTCAGTGAGGAAACATTGTTGAGAAGATTCCAGGAGGAGGCTGATGGTACTCGTTTTACCGTTGAAGCCACCGGCGAGAAGATTATACCCGATTTGATTAATGGAACTGTTTGCTACTGCCAAACATCGCCGTGTACGGAAGAAGGCATGATTCCATCAACACCTGACGGTGGTGGTCCTACTAGGGAAACCACCACACCCGTAGGAGATGCCGCTATTATTATACGCAGTTCCTATACAGTAATGATTATAAGTGTGATTTTTGTAATTGTTGTATTGGGCTGTAATCTCGGGTTGTAACTACAACTTGATATCTGGGATATTGGGACTTGGTTAAACCCTTAATGTACCATATTTTTTTTCAGAATATACCTTTATTTTTTTTGACATTTGTAATACTTACACATGTTCCAACTTAAATCTATGAGCAAACTGTCAAATTCACCCTATTTGTAGTGAAACGGGATAATTTTCTGTTGGTCCGACATATTATCATAATTTTTCAGATTATGATAGATAATACATCGGAACGGTCACAAATCGTAGTCTCCTACGAAGCCATTTGGTTACGCTCCCTCCACACATGTGGAGGGAGCGTAACCAAACTGGCTGCGTATAGCAGACTAACTCTGAGGCCGCACTCGCCGTCCTAAGCCAAAAAGTGCGAGATGAAGTTTATGATGTTGTTTCTTTGCAAATTTCCAATGTTTTTCGCATCCAAATATATTGGGAACTTTCATAATGATTATTGCATATTAACTATTTTATCATTTTGAAAGAAAAAAAGGAAAATCTCACACTTTAAAAAGATCGTACATTAAGGCTTTAAAAGCTTTTAAATACCTAAGGACGCCACAGTTCGTGGCATAGCTAAGGGGTACAAGGTGAAAGCTACCCCGTTTAACACCCCACTCCAGCAGCTAGCCGCACACACTCTTAATCCCCTGAGCAAGACTGCCTTTCTTACAACAACTTTGATTGGTTGATGACAAGAGATATTCAGTTGAATAGTCAATAAGAATACTGTTTAGAAAATATTTCACCCCATTCATTTTTAATGATGGCATTATTTTTACAAGATCACTGATTGGTTCAATAAATGAAACTACATCCATTCTGACCAATCGGCAGGTAGTTCTCATGGGAAAGCACCAAGTCGATTTTACTAGATTTCTAGTGAAATAAAATCGCACTAGATCCGAGTCAAATTTTACCAGATTCTAGACACATTTTCGGTAAATTTTGGATCGGAAATCTAGTCTATCCACTAGATAATTAAGAGCGTGGACTGCTTGCTAGTTTGCAGAATTTTTTACATTTTTTTAATCGTCAATGCTTCCCCTTTTAAGAGTCACCTTGACTCCCTTTGGAAAAAATCATGGCTAAGCCATTTGCTAATCACTAGTGGAAATTTAAAATGAGAAAAATTTCAAATCGATGCGAATTTGACAAAATTATTAATTTCTATGAAATTTTCTCAACGTGGCAACCACCTGTGAGAAAAAGACATGTTGTTGACACGAGAACTACCTGCCGATTGGTCAAAAAGAAGTTTTCATTATCAATTGGACCAATCAGCAACATTGTTAGAATAATTTCGTACACCATGTAAAAAAATTAGTGTGAATTATTTGCAAAGCTCTATTCTGATTGGTGATTAAAGTGAAGATATCACATTATTGAGCAATCAGTGGCAATGTTAGATCGACAGACAGTGCTCAGGGGGTTAATTTGTATTTCTCATTCATTTGGATGAGAAAATTTCAATTCTCATAGTTTTATCCAATTCTCATCGCTTTGAAAGAATTCTCATTTAAAATGTCCACTATCAGTAGTGATACAGTAGGGAAGCACGGTGGCCTAATGGTTAAGGAGTTGTTCTATGGGTTAAGGCAAATTTCAATTCTTGTTTTGTCCAATTCTCATCGCTTTGAAAGAATTATCATTTTAAATGTCCACTATACAGTAGTAATACAGTAGGGAAGCACGGTGGCCTAATGGTTAAGGAGTTCAGTGTTCTATATGGGTTAAGGCACGAGCTTCATAATCGAAAGGTTGCGGGTTCGAGCCCCACCATTGTCAGTGTGTTGCGTCCTTGAGCAAGATAGCTTAATTTTCTCAATTGCTTCACTCCATCCAGGTGTAAATGGGGAGCTGCTGGGGGTAATCACAATCTAAGTCGCTGAGAGTACCTGCGCATCTGCTGCGGATTCAATGAAGCGGAAATGATTTTGATATATCCTAATGGCAGCGGAATAACTGTTGAAGTGTGCTGATAGTTAGGTCATGCTTAGATGAAAGCGCACGTTAAATCACCAACATTTATTATTATTATTTTTCTTTTTTAATCATGACTATGCCACTTGTAGGCTACAAGCGGATTGGGCTATTACATTTAAAATCTACACTACCCCTGTAGAAGATATAGCTAAAGTCTTCCACAGGGAGTATAAGCTTCGAATAGAATAGACAATTGGGAAACTTCCATTTGAAATACTCACTCCAATTGTCAAAGGTATAGGTAAAGTCACAATACAGTGGTAGAATGGGTTTCAAAATGATTAACTCTGACCAATTACATTTGAAAAACATGCTCCCTCTGTGGGAGATATTTTTTAAATCTTCCACAGGGCCAGGGTAAGTCTTAAAGGGAATGGCCCATTCGTACAGGTATTGTAAATGTAATAATTGTTTTGGATTGCAGGAAGCGGGAATTCTGTCTATTCAAAATCACTCATTTTTGTTGCTCCCTGTAGAGAATGACACGTCAACATGGGCGTCAACCCGGGGAGGGCAGGGGGACGTGTGCCCCCCACACCTTTCGGCAAAATGACCTATTTTTTGTTCTTTTCAGCCACTTTTTGACATTTCAGACCGATTGTTCCCCCCCACATTTCAAGCCGGATTGGCGCTATACGTAGATGTGTCAAACCATACGTATCTGAATTATTATGGCCAGAGGAATACATTGCAACACGAATTGAGCAATTTTGAAATTTCACATCCCTGAAAATAGTTTGACCACGTTCCTCCCAAACAACATTTTTACATGCAGCAGATTCGGATTCAGCACACATTGACCTAAAACATTTTTCAGATCGTTTATAGTTTCGGCCAATGTTGTGAATGGTTCAACCTTAACCGTGAAAACATCTCGTCGGCAGAGTGCTACACTATCGGAAGTGCAGTAGAATGTAATAGCTGCCATCTGCAACATTTCAATAAATGTACTTACTTGTAACCAATAACACTAGAAAAACACCCAACTACATGTACTACATGTGAAGGTGATATCTTGGGTTTAGCTTAGTGGCCATCAGGCAAGTAATACAGAACATCAACACTTTACAATGTGCTGCAAACAATACGTGTTTTACAAACGCAGCTATTACATTCTATTGCACTTACCATAGTGTAGCACTCTGCCCGACAATCTTTAACTCTAAAAGTGGGCATTGAAAATAATATTGTTCAAATAGCCATTTTAAAATATCGAAGTCATACGGGACCTCTATTTACAAAGTATAATATCGGTATGAATTCGACAAACAGCCGAATCCGGATTCGGCTTTTGGTAAATTCATGTTAGGGACCGTTCACAAACACTTGTAAGGGGGGCTGATGCAAAAGGGGGGCCCTGAAATTTTTGACCCTCCTAAGGGGGGGGGGCCTGAAAAAAAAAAATGACCAAAGGAAAATTGAGTTTATATGCTTTTCTATGGGGTTGACCGATAATTTTCATGTCAAAAAGGGGGCCCTGAAATTTTCGAGGTCTGTAAAGGGGGGGGGGGCCCGAAAAATTTTAGCGATAAAATTTTTTTTGCATCAGGCCCCCCTTACAAGTGTTTGTGAACGGTCCCTTACGCAATGAATTATTTTTGAATTAGAGAACAAGGGATCACTTTACATAATAGGCCTAGAGGGCAGCATATCAATGTTTTAATCAGATGATAACGGCGTAAGAAGTAATCACTAGTGGCAAATGGTGGTCATAGACCACAAACCTAGCTGGGGCATGTTGGTGTTTTGGAGGTATCTGACCCCTGCAAAATGTTTCAAAAATGTTCCACTGGTCTTGAGGTTTGATGTCACCAAGTTTGAGTCCCGTACCTCTTACAGATGTCCAGAAATGAAATTCTAAGATTTAACCCCAGATAACCTTTGACCTGCCCCCTGCACAGTGTTCCAAAAAGTTTGTTGTCCCACGAGTTTGAGCCCCGTACCCGTTACAGATGTCCAGAAAATGCATTTCGAAAATTTGACCTCTGCATGACCTTTGACCTGACCCCTGCAAAACGTTCCCCTGGTCATGAGATTTGTTGTCACTGAGTTTGAGCCCCATACCCCTTACATATATCCAGAAAATAAAATTATAAGATTTGACTCCAGTTAACCTTTGACCTGACCCTGCAAAGTGTTCCAGAATGTTCCCTTGATCATTAAGGTTACACGAAGAAACGTATAAAAAACGTATAAAAGACGTATAAAGTTGTTCTCTAAAACCGCGTTTTCTCAGCAATCAAATATCGCAGTGAGCCAAATGTTGGTGCATGGATGTATCTTAACATTATTTTTGTGTGTTTATACAAATTTTTAGAATCCGTTTGAAAATTCTTCGTTTAAATCATTTTTACGCACCATGTTCACAAGATCAAAAACACGTTCCATGCGGTTTTTTTTCAAATATTCGCTCCGTATAAAACTACGCCGAGTGATTGTTTTCTCCTTTTTTGTATTGTACTACAAATCGACCAAAGAAATAATGTTGCCATGGGGAAGAACCAAAAACAGTACCGATTAAATTTTATTAGCCCGTTTTGGGGAACAATTTTCGAGAATCTTGTACCACAAAACACTGTTATGTTACATTATCGATATCTGGATTGTGGAACATTGATTTTGATTTCTAACTGCCTACATTATTTCTCAAAAGTATGTCGATACCTTTACCATTTGAATTTCACTCCAAATTTAAGCTACTTTTGCAAAAATCGAGGTTTTTCGCCATCGATACCTCCGACATTTACAGCGGTGATGAGATTGTTTATCATAAGAGCCTGGTATGCACTATTCCATAATAGTCAGTTTGAGATCAATCGATTTCACAGATCACTCAGTAGCTCAATCGGTTAGCGCGCTCAGACTCACGTTCGACTATATAATACAATAGTTTTGAGCTGGAAAACTTTGGTACGTGTTCGAGTCCCTATGTGGTCCATTCAATCTATTTTATTTTATTTTTCTCTCACTTTTTTTCTTTTTTTCTTGTTCGTTTCTTTCTTTCTGACTGCAGCGATTGATTGTTTTTGCCCGTTTTTTTTTTTCATTATATAATTCAGAAATTTTAAGGCTATACTAGTCTAATAGGCGCGGCATATGAATATATTTTTACAAATTAGATTAACAAAATATTGGTTGTTGGTTTTGTTACTGTTGTTGTAGTTATTGTTGTAGGCCTATATATTATAATCAGGGTATAAATAGGCATAGGCTAGGCATATTATAGCCTATAGAAGCAAGTTGATTTATTTCACGACAGATATCATCCAGGATAATTTTAAAAATTGAAAATTTAGAAAATCCAAAGGAAAATTGCCGAAAACGGCTGCCCACAATCACCCCCCATCAGCCCATATGGTCCTATCATGGTCGCCCCTTCCCTATCCCTGCAACATATAGGATGACTCACGAGCCGCGGTTTGTCCGTGGCCCTAGTTCAGATTGAAACACTATTGTACGCGTGAGTTCATTCTTTTCTGCATGGCTGTTTCCATTATTAACTTACGCCCCTCTGGAATCAAGCCTTGAAAATCAATTGTATTTAACCTTAAGTTTGTTGTCATCAAGTTTGACTGAGCCCCGTACCCTTACTGTAATTGTTGTCCAGGAAATGCCTTTCTAAAATTTGACCTTTGCATGACCTTTGACCTGACCCTGCAAAATGTTCCCCTGGTCATGAGATTTTTTGTCACCGAGTTTGAGCTCCATACCCCTTACAGATGTCCAGATAATGCAATTTTAAGATTTCACCCCCTTAATGACCTTTGACCCCCTGAATTCTGTGCAAGTTATAGGCGTGTGGTGTAGCCGATGCATATGTGCAAATGACGTCATTGTGCTATATATTATGTGGCAGTTTGAAGGTATTTGGTTAAATACCGGAAATGCCCCTTTGACCTTTGACCCCAATTCTGTTTAGACCCTATGGGCACTGGATATAGCGGATACATTATGTGCAAGTTACATAATTGTAGGGTGTAACATGTAGGAGGAGAAGCATTTTGAAGTTTGTTGCCAGAAAGAAGAAAGAAGAGGAATCGGATAGAAAAACAGCACCTAGGTAAAAAGAGAGCGGCATATAGGGTTAGCTAACGATGCATCGCAGTATGGTCGACGTTGTTAACCGTTAAAAAAGTGATATGCTGCCTTCTATAGGCAAAGCATATTCCTTATTCTGTAATTCAACGTATGCATTCGTGAGCCGAATTCGGCCGTCTGCCGAATTCATAATGATATGCTAAACGTGCCTTTGAAAGTTATAATCTTGAATTAGAGGTGTATTCATGTTTATATATCTATTGATGCACTTCCCAGTGCCTTTGAGAAGTTCCATGAATCTGAAATTCACAACGATCACACAAGATGGTAACTATTCAAACAACATGAACAAGGAATCACAAGGTCCTTTCAGATTAGTCTATGCCATATTTTGAACTTCTACTCTGGAACTCTATTCTTGATGATATCAAAAAATCAAACTCAATTAACATGATTATACACTTTCTAAATCAATGTAAAAATATTGAATATCATATTATAAATAAATACATGTAGACGAGTAGTGTTTTTGTATCTTGTGTGTATGGTGATGTCTCTCTTCTTAAAAGATCAAACTCAATTATACATTATTTTTCTAATCAATATAAACTGAATATTTAATATCATATTATTAAAGTTATTATAAATAAATGCATTTTTTGTGTCTTGTGTGATGGTGACTTTGCAGTGAAATATTATGATATATTGTCTTAAGTTTGTAACCGCGGGTAAAGGGGCTTCTAGCCATTGTTCATTCTGTCCGGCATCCCCCATCCCGCGTACATATTGACGAGATTGACCATTAGGATATAGTTTCCCGGCTAAGTTTACAAAGTAGGGCCTACTGTTTAGTTTTTTTTATACATATTTTACAGAGGCAGTCACTGCTGGTTGTGATGCCTTTTAGAGTTATGGAGGACACCACACAACAGGATGCTGCAGTGGCGTAATATGCGCTCTGGGGCCGTGCGCCCAGGCTATAGGGGGGGCACCAGGTCCGAATACGCTTTCGACACGCTAAAACTTTGTTATAGGAAAGAAGTGGAAACCTTTACCTACCATACATAGAATTAATCCTCATTTGGGTGCCCCATTTAACACAAGTTGTTTCACGCGCTTCGCGCGCATTGCAACATAAATTGTCATTTGAAAGACCGAAATTCAACTTGATTATACCAAATTAATTTATGAACATTTTCGCGCGGCTGCGCGCAATTTGTTTTAGGAGAGGGTATTTTGTATTCTTGGCCTGCGCCACAATCCTATATATAGCTTCGTCACTGCAGCTAGCGACGAATCTTCAAATAAAAGTCATTGGAGAAGATAAAAACTTTTTTTTTATTAACATAAATTACATTGAAACATGAAATAAATTTGATCTGAAATACTATTTAGAAGTTATTCGGTATGGCTTTCAATACCAAAATTGACTCTGCAGTCTGCACCATGCACACCCTTGGTCAGGGGCACCCGATCTATAGAGCTACAGACGTGTGCCAAGTCGTTGAATTTTGTGACTGCAATCGTAAGAAATTTGTCAATTTTCCCTTAAATTGCAAAATATTAAAATGTTACTTTTATTGCACAGTAGATAAAACTGCTAAGATTTAGCTGTGTTTCATTTGGTAAAACAGGATAATAATTCGGCCTACCATGTAGGGCCTACCAGAGAAGACGTAGGCCTAATATTAGATAGACCTACTTTTAAATTATCATAATTTTTTTAAAATTATTTCAAGTAGGCTAATATTCAGCAAACTTTGGTCATTACTAAGTGTATTTATTTATTTATTTATTATTATTATTATTATTTTCAGTGTTATTTTCCTCAGCCCAAATATTTTAGTTCGCTGTCACCACGCCGAGAAAGCCCAGTGCGCACTGGGGCGGCCAAAGAAGATCTGAGGAGATCTGGGGATAGGCCTACTTTTAAATTATCTAGTATATTAAATTATTTTAAGTAATCTTTAGCAATCTTTGGTACAGAAGTTAGTAAGTGTTTTATTTATTCATTATTTTATTTCATTTTTTATTTTCCTCCGCCCAAATATTTCACATAACTGTTTTGTTTTTAACGCCCACTATTCACATGTATGACAGGCTTATACGTGTGTCATTCAAAGTGCATTTCGGAACCGTTCATAAAAAACTTGTAACGGGGGGCTGGTGTTTAAGAAAAATTCACATATTTTTTTCAGGGCCCCCTTTCGGACCTAAAATTATTTTCAGGGCCCTCCTTTTAACCATGAAAACTGTACGTCAACCCCATAAAAAACAGTAGTGTAAACTCATGTTCTACGAGAAAAATTAAGGGATCTAGAATGAGCGTTTATGGCGTTTCGACAGTATTTTTGTGGGACATGAGAGCACCTCAGACGTATCGAATTGCATTCTGAATACGAAGCATGTCTTTCTGATATCAAATAATTTTCACTTTTTGAAAATCACGATATAATACAAATTTTATGACAAATTATCAAAATTTGATATTTTTCAAATTTTTGATATATAACAGTCCTCGAAGTAAATTTTATAAATCTAATGATATATTCTTAAAGTGTATGTAGCTGGGAGGAAAACCGACGATCAATTGAAAATGTTGACCTTTTATATTGAAGATATGGATTTTTTCCCCCAAAAGACCTATTTTTTTTGGTGTTTTGGGAAAAAAATCCATATCTGCAATACGAAAGGTCATAATTTTCAATTGATCGTCGGCTTTTTATCCCACCTACATACACTTTAAGTATAAATCATCAGATTTACTGCTAAATATCAAAAATATCGATTTTTAATGATTTGCCATAAAATGTGTATTACATTGCGAATTTCAAAAAATCATTTGATATCAGAAGGACATTCTTCGTATTCAGAATGCAATTCGATATGTCTGATATGCTCTAATGTCCCACAATAAATACTGTCCAAACGTTCATACCCCTTCCCTTAAGGTGACTTTTTTTAAATGGCCCCTTTAGAGAATTAGAAAATGTTAGCCCCCTCTTTTTGTATCAACCCCTCCCCCGTTACAAGTGTTTGTGAACGGTCCCCTAAAGTAGTTTAATCATGAGTGAGCATATTTTGTTATTGAAAGTGACTTAAACCGGGACATCAACATTCCCTTAATTTCATAATTGGCCATGAAAGTAATAAAACAATTTCTTTTCGATTTTCTTTATCCGTTACCGTGAATAACACTTTTTTCTCTTCTTCCTTTTTTTTTACACGTAGACAAGTAGAAAACTGTCACTTATTTTTCTTTTTAGGATAGGTCAAAGATCGCAATTCTTTTTTTTTTTTTTTCCAGTCCGTTAGTACATTGATTTTGGGTTCACCAATACTTAGTCAACGCGCATTATAAATGTGCACTCACCCGAAACATGTCAAATAAAAAACACAGATTGCATGCTGGTGTTAGGCACCACTGAAATAATTGTCAGCTTTTTGTCGAGACTTAAGTACAACTTATTACAGACAGATATAGTATATAATTATTTTAGCTGTTGTTTAAATATGTCTACCAGGTGATATCTGTGATAGAGCGATATAAACTCATGAAGTTGAGCTTTCGGTTTTGGAATGAACTTGATATCATTTGGACCGCTTTGAACTCATCTCATAATCAACGTACTTGTGTTGTGAAATAAGGAAGTCTACGCCAGTATAGTGACTTTGCTATAGCTTTGTCATCCTACGCAAAGATCATAGTAATATACCATGGCGGCCATACCGGACTGGAAACGGCAATTGCAGGAAAATGTTGCTAAAAAGAGAGGAGTCGAACCCCCCAGAAGTGTTGTAATTATATCTAAAAAAGGTACGTCAACTACGTCTACAACTAATAATAATATACGTGGATCAGCGCCGAAGATAGGAGTTGGTGGTCAAAATTCGACTACCAGCAGTCAGACTCATAATAATAACACTAACCGGAATTCATCCTCTTCTGTTGGTCATCGAAGAACATTCGTGTCTTCTAAACCTACTGATGAGTTCTTGCAATCAAAACAGAAGGTTAATATTAACGATATACGAACTAAATATGATTCGCCAAATTCTTCGCCACGTTTGCCACATGGTAAAGTCAATGAAGCCGGTAAAGCTTCTGCTGGTGGTAGCAATGTTTCCAGCAGCAATAGGACATCCAGCGTGACATCATCATCATCTTCGTCACCGAGGGGATCTCCTCAGATAGCAAGATCATCATCCACAAAAGGTGACCCATATAATAGCAAGACAGCTACCAAAATCACATCAAACTCTAGACCAAAATCTTTCCATGGTACTTCGTCCATAAATCAAGGATCGCGTGGATCATCATCACCAAAGACGCAAAGGAACGTCACTATCAAACAGCAAGCGCCAAAAGCGCCTGTACAATCATCGGCGTCTGCTGTTAAAATATCAGTGACAAAACCTCCTAATTCGCCAAAGACAAAATCTAAATCTCCATTTGGAGCTTTGAAGTCGATGGTCAAATCTAAAGCAAGTCCACCTACTTCGCCGACTACAAAACGATCCGTTTTGGGTAATGCAAACTCTCAAACAAATAAATCCAATGTGTCTTTATTGAAAAATAAACAGCAAGTACATACAAAGTCGGCACCTGTGAAGTCTGTCGCAAGATACGCGGCTGAGGAAGTGCCATTAGACATTATTGAGAATACTTCTTCGGATTCAGACGCGGTAGTGTTAGTACGAAAGAAAGAGTTGGCAGTTTATGAGACGCAGGATGCGGGGAGGACTCCGCCACCAAGAAGGAAGAAGAAAAATCCTCTTCCAGCGAGTGCAATTATAAGTATAGACACTGCTGGTCCAATTCAGGCAGCTTCTGGAAAGCCTGCTTTGGATCCTGAAAGAATTGCCAAGGAAAAGGCAGCAAGTGTACCAGCAACTCAGAAAAGTAACTCCAAAGTTGTTGCTAAAAAACAAGAGAGTGCTGTTAAATCAAATGCAAAAACTGTGCCTTCGCTAGATCTGTCAAAATCTGAAAAGGCCAGTGGTGATAGGAATGTGCCTTATCCCGAAGATTTTAGAAGACCAAAATCATTTGGCAGTCAGAATGGACAATCACGTGTGACTGTTCCATCTCCAAACTTAAAACGACGCGAAGAAAAAAGACCAGAGCCTCCTAAAGATAGCTTAGCTTTAAAACGGAAATCAAAGCAAGATCATGACAGAAGGGAGGTTATATCGCCTATTCCAGGACGAGCAGTGTCCGAATCATTGTCGCCTATACCAACTCCATTTTCACCGCCACCTGATGGCAGTAATCATGCCAATGTGAATGTACACACTCTTACGACGGTAGATGAGAAAGAGGAAGAGAAGGACTTCTCTGGTGTAGCATCTGATGAAATCATGCGAAGATCAAGAGGAATCCAGAAGGAGAAGATTGAAGTGAATTATGTAGTCATAGGAGGGAATGAAAAGACTGGGAAACCATCGATATTGAAGAAATCTGATGGCAAGAAAAAGACGACCAAAAATAAGGTAAATGGTTTTGTTGTTGTTGTTGTTGTTTTTGTTTTGTTAAAATATTTTTCAAACCTTTTGGTATCAACTTGATCTGTTCAGTTTGTTTACATACTCATTGTTTTTATGCTACCATTGATGCATGCTATAATAGGCATACTACTAGTACAGGTGTCCTAAAAAGATCTTAACCCCATGAGAACAGCTACCTGTCTATTCTGCTGCCTATTGGTCAAAAGGAAATTTTCATTATCAATTAGACCAATCAGCAACATTGTTACAATAATTTCACCACGTAAAAAAATTGGGATGAATTATTTGCAAAGCTCCATTTTGATTGGTGATTAAAATGAAGATATCATGTAATTGACCAATCAAAGGCAATGTTAGATCGGCAGGTAGTGCTCAGGGGGTTAAAAATGCCAGGATGGCGAATAATAAAAACGGTGAAACATATGCCATACATGGGGTAATTTAAAGCTTTTCCGTATAGATGAATGAATAATCAAGCTTTGATATAAATGTTATTCCACTTCAATTGGTGATCTATATCCATGTAAAACAAAAGTTCTGCCCAAGTTATGCTTCAGCCAACAAAAGGGAGAAAGTCAACCTCAGGAGATTTAGCCAGATCATACTTTTGGCCTTATGGTCTTTTTTTTATATACCGTAATTTATTTTTTGGTTTCCAATGATACAATGGTTTTTTTTGTGTGTGTGTTTTTTCTAATAATAACATACGACATGTAGTCCTATGCAAAAGATAAAAATAAAATTGACCTTATTTGGTCAATAATCCAAAATGTCACGACAATATAAAAAAAAAATGAAAAACAGTTTCCCTGGAATGAAATGTCTATATTAAAAAAAAACCTACGCAAATCTAATTTTGGATTTTTCCTGTTTCTAAAGTGTGTTCCAAAAGAATTGAGGCAAAAAAATTGTTTTTTTTGTGTGCATGTGTGACTTTCTGAAAAATATTGTAGTTTTTAGAAAACAAATTTTTGTTTAGATTCCTTGACTAATTTTATTTCTAAACATTTATACTTTTGTCTATCTTGCATGAATAATTACGAAGTTACAGCACTTGTAATTATTAACGCACGCACGTGCAGAAATCCAAATTTTTGAGGGAAATGGCCCATTGAGTCCGAAGGGTCTGGTATTAGTGCGAAAAGGGTTCAACTTGGGGTTCAATGCATTACATCATTTACATGTATGTTAGGATAGGGGTTATGGATGAGGTTAGGATTAGGATTAGCATTAGAGTAATGGTTCATTTTTCGGGCAGGGCAGTGGCGACAGTACGGGGGCATGGGAGAAAATGCCTCCAGTCAGAACTCCTGCACCCTCCCATGCCTCAAGTAAAAACCACAAATTACGAAATTGTCCACTTTTTGCGGTATAATTTTTCGCAAAATGTGTTGATTCCCCCATTCACTTCCCCACCCCATTTGGTTTTTTTTTCTGGTGCAGTGGTGTTAGGGTTAGTTAGGTAGGATGTTTAAAGACATTCCCACAACCCAATGGGGTTTCTGACCTTGTATGTCTGGCTTTTGTACACATGTGGTACAGTTGATCATACCTTGCATTGGGATTGTGTGCAAATATCTGGTGTTTTCATCCTATTATTTAACATTCAAAACATCGAGACTTATGAATAAAATTTATGCAGTGGGACAATATGAATGTTTCCTGTAAGAAAATCAAATATCAGTCCTAAGTCTCAACTATTAGCTCGTTGGCTGCAGTTTTAAAATTACCATTTTGTGTGTGTGGCAATGGGGACTTTGCCTTTAAAATTAGGTTATATTGATCAAATTTCCCAATCATAGTGCATTGTAGGAATGCCTTTAAGCCCCCTCTGGGTTAGACTTAGGCCAGGGCGAAGTTTAGGATTATGGTAACGGGCAGTGGCGTAGATTTCTTTTTGACATGGGATGGGGTTTGAAAAAAATTCTTGAAGTATAGTGAATCCAGCACCTTTTTGTGACAGAATAAGTTTATGATACCAATGCGCGCGAAGCGCGAGAATTTTTTGCTATTTTGAAGCTATAAAACTGATGAAATATGGTACAAAAATTGAATAAATGCGCGCGAAGCGCGCATACATTGACACTTTTGGGGCGAAAATGGGGTTAATTTGGGCAGAAACTCATATTCAGGCGTCAACAATGGGGGGGGGGATGATTGTATGGACCACCCCTGGCAAAATATTGGGGGTATTTATCCCCCTATGTCCCCTCCCCTAACAAAATTAGTAACCTACAAATGTAGAAACAATTTCCGCCCTTTTTTCCTTGATAATTCTTTTTACCGCTCATTCTTTTTCTGCCACCCTTTCCTTTTTGCCGCCCCCTGCTTTTATCCCGAAGGGCTCTCTTGCCCAAGGCCCCCTTTACTAGTACGCGCATGATATGGGACTACACACATTTTTTGCTTACACATAGAATCCAAATCGACGGAGCAAATATTTAACTCTTTTATAAACTTGGCATAAGTACGGTGTAGGGCCTACCATGTCCATGCAAACTTAAAATAATATTTTACAAACTCAAATATTTTTTACAAACTCAAATAATTTTTTCAAACTCAAATAATTTTTGCAAACTCAATCGAATTTCTTACAAACTCAAATAATTTGTACAAACTCTAATAATTTTTGCAAACTCAAATGATTTTTTACAAACTCAAATAATTTTTACAAACTCAAATAATTGTTTGCAAACTTGAAATAATTTTTGCAAACTTTCGATTTTCACGAGAGGAAAATATTTTCATTAGGCTTTTCTTTTTTCTTTTTCATTTGACACCGCGGGGGGGTCATATCTTCGTGGCATTTCGAGATATGCCCATTTCAGACAAAAGGTTGGCCAGTCTGTAAGTAAGCAAGTAAGTGAGTAGGCCTATTACATGTAAGACACAAAACTGTACACTAATAATATAAGCTGATCCTTTCATGGTTCAGCAAAAACCTGAAGTAGTGAAAACCTAAAGCAGCTTAAAGCTGTCCATTCGGCATTCGCTGTTGGGAAAAACATATTTTACCACCATGTTATGTTTGCTTACGTCTGTATCTTTATAAAGAAGAAATGGATAGTGTACTGTTTATACCATGTTTCTGAATATTTTGCTGTTTTCAGAAAGGTGCAGTAATCCCCAACCGTGTGATTTTTAGCACGTTTGTGACAATATACAACAATACTAAACATGCATAGTCGTAAGTCGTAACCCTGGAATTATGGGAACTTTGAGGCCTCATAACTGCTCAATATTGTTGGTCTATAGTTTTTAACAACAATTAATACAAAACAAAATACTGAAGATATTCTGTATCTGTATATTTTGTTGTCCAGGCAAATTTGGGTCAAAATATATTTTGGGTGATTTTCTCCGAATTTTTACCAAAATTTGACGTTACATGGATTTGCGCAATTGCCAAGTGTTTTCCGTTCTAAATATGTATACTTTTATACTGAGACGAATTTACAGACAAACAATTTATTTAGCCCAAAAGTTTCCAAAATTCAAAGGTTACGACCAAGTTATGATTGCAGCAAAAGAGCTATTATAGTGAGGCATTTTGGAAGTGGTAGGCCTATGTTTCAAACATATGTTCGCCTAATGGTGCACCTCTTAGCTTTGCCTTGGTGTAAATTTGATGTGGAGAGAGCCCCTCCTCTAAAAATCCCAACAAGAATTGCTGGTGGGATTTTTATGGGAGGGCATTTTTAATTTGTGTCTAAAATTCATGTCAAGGGAGCCCATATCGCCATTAGGCAAACGTTTACGATATTTAAGTATACCTGCTGGGCAAAGAACACTGTACAATATGCCCCTTTTTCAAGCTAATCGTTCATACATTTTTCATAATACAAACATTTTTAATTTCTTTGTATTGTATTCTTTTTTATCAATAATCAAAATAGTTAATGAGCTAATTATGACTAGAATGTAACTTTTGTCAATATTTTGCTAAAAAACAATGCATAAATGTTCATAACATTGGTTTCAAACTTGGTGAAAGTGTTCCTATAAATGACTTCCAGATAATTTATGCATACTTAATTAGCTAGCCGCCCTAATTTGCACTCTAGAACCTTTTTTGTCATCTCAGGAGAACCCTCCCTCTTGAACCTCTAAAAAAGGTTCTTTAATTTTGCAGAACCCTTAAAGGTTCTCTAAAGAACCGAAAACAGTTCTGTATCACATTTTTGGAACCATTTTTGGTTGTTTAGAGGCTGACCTCTAAGGGATCTGGAATGAGCGTTTTGAGCTTTTCGACAGTATTTTTTGTGGGACATGAGAGCACATCAGACATATCGAATTGCATTCTGAATACGAAGAATGTCTTTCTGATATCAAATAATTTTCATTTTTTGAAATTCATGATATAATACAAATTTTATGACAAATTTGATATTTTTCACATGTTTGATATACATAGTCATAGTACACTAATACATTTTATAAATCTAATGATATATTCTTAAGTGTATGTAGCTGGGAGGAAAAGCCGACGATCAATTGAACATTTTGACCTTTCATATTGAAGATATGGATTTTTTTCCCCAAAAGACATATTTTTTGGGGGGTGTTTTTTGGAAAAAATCCATATCTTCAATACGAAAGGTCAAAATTTTCAATTGATCGTCGGCTTTTTATCCGACCTACATACACTTTAAGTATAAATCTGATTAAGTATAAATCATCAGATTTATAAAGTTTACTTCGAGTACTGTTAAATATCAAAAATATCAATTTTTAATAATTTGCCAACAATGTGTGTTACATTGCGAATTTCAAAAAATCCAAATTATTTGATATCAGAAGGTCTTTCTTCGTATTCGATATGTCTGATGTGCTCTAATGTCCCACAATAAATACTGTCCAAACGTACGTTCATACCCCTTCCCTTAATAGCCAAATGAAACATGGATAAATCCTAATCCTTTAGTAAGTTTTAACCTTTAGAAAGTTTAGTAAGTCAAATTTAATTAATTTTGCAATTTCAGGGGAAATAGGCTAAAAACATACAATTTTGCATGATTTCGGACAATTTCAGTCACAACATTCAAAGACTTGGCACAAGTCTAAGCATTCAAAATTTTGAGTATAGGCTACGAGTTTGCTCATTAATTTAATATTTTATGTTAATTTTGATAATTGGTTATAACAGGTATAAGGGTGCATTTACATTAGTCTTAGTACCGTACACGTCTTTGGGCTTGATTGTCACAGCATACACGAAAAACACCCTAAAAATGCATGGTTTTGGCCCTCATTTCCAAAAATTGGCCAAATATTAAAATTTGACTTTTTTTTTGCCATAGAACTACATTTTTTGTAACTAAAGGATTAGGATTCAGGCCTGTTTCATTTTGCAAAACAGGATAACAATTATTTTTTTAATCCCAAAAATGAGTGCTGTATTTTTTCTTGAAAACATGTAGTAGTAGTAGGGCCTTATGACTATGTTGATGAGAATATTGATGATGGTGATCATGGTCAGGTGGTGATAACGATTGGGATGATGATGTTGTTGATGATGCTTGTGAATTTGTCGATGATGATAATGATAATGAAGATAATATCGACGACGATGTTGTTGAGTATATTGATGATGGTGATCGTGGTGGTGATTACAATGATAGTGGTGGGAATCATGATGATGTAGATGATGACCATGATGATGATGATGATGATGATGATGATGATGACGATGATGATGACGATGATGATGATGATATAGATAGAATTGGGATTAGATGATAATAACAATGTTAATGATAATGGTGTTGTTGTTGATAATGATTGTGATAGTATTGATGGCGAATAATGAGCTATTCCAGTTGAAATCCACATCAGACCCCTTATGGAAGACTAGCCTGAATCCTTCCAGGCCCAGAATTGCGGCGTCTTTTATTACCCACAATCCTTCACGTTGCCTTATTCAGCACAACCCAATGACCGTGCGTAGATGTTGAAGGACTGGGGGATTTAGCCTAATGGAAGACATGGCCTTAATCTCTCACACAGGGGTGTATATTTCAAATGGAGTCACCCATTCAGGTAATCCCCATTTGAATTTCACACTCCCTGTGTGGAAGATTAAGAGGTAATACTAGTATCCCGATGTTGCTTTTGTTGATGATGATCAATGTAGAATGTATAAAATGAAGTCTTATCATTGTGCCGCCCTCATCATCTGTCTACCACATCTCTACTGTTACAAATCATAATGATAATTAGGGGTACACCGTCACGTGGAAAACTTACTTTGCTGCCAAAATTACCAAACGAATGCTAATAATGATGATGATAACTATGAGTTTACGACAATTAATCAGTAGGGGGGTGATACCGATCATGATTGGGGGGGGTACCGAATCTGGTGACGAAAAAATACCCAAAATATTCTATTTTTTCCCCATCATTTCTGTCCCAAATTACGATAAATTTCCCAATTGTGCATGGAAACTGTTCACGAATTTTTCTAAAAAATGATGTAAATAATTTCCAGATTTTTGGAGAAAATGTTTCAAAAACACTTCATCTCTAAACCAGTTTCCTTTTTCTTTAATAATTGTTTTGCCGTCCTTCTTCTTCCCCATTCTGCGTTTTGGTGATATGCATACACTTTTCCGGGGGAAATATAGGCATACAAAATTTTTAAAGTGTGCATTCTTTGCCACAAATAGTGGACTTTTGGCCAAATAAATTGTTATTCTTTTCCAAAATAATTATTAGTAACTGTCAGAAATATTTACTGTCTATTTTAAACAGAAATAATAAAGTAAAATTCAAGAAAACTCACTCCGCTTATTAAATGGTGGAGCTGTAGGCCTATATGATGAGGATTTAATGTTGTGATTCAAAAATTACTGTTATATAAACATTCAGCTACTTCCAATTAAAGGCCCTTTCTGTGATCCCAGCAAAAGTGAAAAAAAGAAGAAAAGAATTAAAAATGGCAAAAAAATAATGAAAACAGCAGTAGGCCTATTCACAAAGTTCAAATACATGTACCGGTAGCCAATTTATATACTGTCAGTATATAAATTACAGATTTCATGTAAATGCCTTATTTTTCCTTATAAATACACGGCTTTTGGCTGAACCACTAGCAGGTTATATGTTAGCACATCTATGACAAAGGTACCAAAATCTGAACTTGGATGATTTTTACGATTGTCCGGATGAGCAAATCACTGAATGGGCCTTTAAGCGTAAATTTGAACATGTGTAAACATTTTTTATTAAGATATGCAAAAAAACCCACCAAATTCATTTAAATTAAAAATGGACCTATATTCTTATTTCTTCTTCAAAAAGGGTCGTTTCTTTCATACCCAAAGGGATTGGCAAGTTTATGTCTCTCTCCCCCTTTCTCATATCAATCTAATCCCCTCCCCCTCGACTGTGGGCTTTTTAAGGTGGTATTGGAGTCATTTTCTGGAAACTAGAAAATCGTCTGAGCATGTTTTACAGGGCAAAGTACACTGACCAATATGCCTTTTGTTTGACGCAATTTGGACATATGGTTTTTGAAATATATCAATTTATATTTTCTTTGTATCTTATTGTTTTTATCAATAACTAATATGTAATTTTTGCCAATATTTTGCTAAAATTCCATGCATAAATGTTCAGGGTAGGCCTACATTTATTTTGCATAATTTTGCCTTGAAACTTGGTCAAAGTGTTTGTAATATGTTCTAATGTATTATATAGTGAAGCCGCCCTCTAATTTACATAATTGCATAATTAATGAGCTAATTTGCATAAAAGCTAATTAATTATTCAAATTAGAGGGCGGCTTCACTATATTGGAACATATTAAGAACACTTTGACCAAGTTTCAAGGCAATAAATAGTATGCAAAATAAAAGTACCCTGAACATTTATGTATGGATTTTTAGCAAAATATTGGCAACAATTACATATCAATGAGCTTCTCCAGTCATTTTAGCTCATTAACTTTAAAAACAATAAGATACAAAGCAAATATAAATTGATATACTTGAAAACCGTATGTCCGATTTGCTTCAAACAAAGGCATATTGGTAAGTGTGCTTTGCTCTACCCAATTAATCTGTTATTGTGTCCCCCACTCTGAAAAGTAGGGGAGACGTGTCCCTCTGTCCCCACCCGATTTAATACGCCCTTGATAAATTAAACAGAGAGCACATGAAATATGAACACCATTTGTCTTTTCTTTTGTTTAATAACATTTGATGCGTTTATTATGTGTCATAATCAAAAATATTACATGAGTACAGTTTCATCCTAATATATACATCAGAATCATATTTAATTTAGTGAGAAATATTTACACCACTATAATATTTTTCATCTTTGGTTTGGTTACAAATAATGGAATGTCATTGATTAAAGTGTGAATTAAAAATGACAAAAAGTGATAAATGAATGCATTATTGAATTCATTTAGTACTCAGTGACTTCACCATTCAAATGAAATGAAATCAATGAAAGCTGCAAGAGTTCTGCCAAGATTGAACTCAAAATGCCCTGAAAAAAGGTTCCTGAAGTTAGTGTGATTTTGTTTCACTGGTTGTTTTTCACATTTTTTAGTTGGCAAGTACCAAACTTGTATGACTGTACTGGTCTTTTGGAATATAGACCCCTTTTATGGGGTCACTTTTATTTGACACTATTCATGAGGGTCATTAACTGTTTGATAAAATTACTCCGTAAAATGGTCATTTTAAAATCATCCTAAGTGTAGTCATTTTTTGTGATCCCAAAAGGGGTAATTTCTTTATCATCCCCATTTTAGCTTCCCAATAATCAAATTACCCTTAAACATAATCATTTTTAACTCCAAAAGGGTTATGTTTTTTTAACCACAATTTGGTGTCAAATAGTCGACCATGTTTGTGGGGTTAAATTTGACTCTTAATCGGTGCATAGTTCATAATGCATAGTGCATAACCCATAGTTTTAAGTGTGTAGGGTGCCAATTCACCACTTGTGTTAAAAAACTTTTACACAACTTCTTACAACTTATTTCAAGAATAGTCTTTGGCTTAAGCCATTCATGTGAAAGACACCAGTGGCATAGCGTCATAGGGGCATGGGATCGATTGCAAAATTTAGAAAATCCCATAGGAAAAGTGCCAAAAAACGGCTTGTGCCCCCAATCAGACCGGTGCCCCCAATCATGGTCGGTGCTCCCAATCATGGTCGGTGCTCCCCCCATATGATGACCCACGCTCACGCCACTGAAAGACACATTACAATATTATCAAAAGATATGTTTTTCTTATAATACATTACGTAGAGATGTCATAGCACACACTCACACTTAGTTAGCAATACTGCATAGGTGTATTATTTTGTTGTCTATAAATTAATAGTAGCTAACAAGGAATGCATGAGTGGAAAATTATCTAAAAGTTATTTCTTTAAAAAAAAGTTTTAGTTGCTACAGTTTTTAGAAAAAGTTGGCAATATGTTCACGATAAAATAGATAAAATAATAAAATAACCAATTGTGTCACAGTCACTTTGGTACAAGATTTCTTTGGTTTAGGCTTGTTCTTCATATCTATTTGGTTGTTGATATGGGGTTATATACATGAAAGCTTATATGATTAACATGTGATTCTTATGCTTAAAACAATTAATGCAAACTAGGATAGATGGATAAACACACAAATAAGTGTGCCCTGAATTGAAAGCAAAGTGGACAGTATACCACCATATTCAATTTCAAACAGATGATATGTTTGTTTTTAATTTAACTTTAAGCAGGGACTGCCTTTTGAGAGGAGTGAGAGCAATCACTCCTTTACAGCTCTTTTTAAGTTGCATTTGCAAGAGCAATTTATAGCTCCTCTAGATGACTCATTAAATTCTTTATGCTTTACTGGCCACAGGTGCAAACAGCTCTTCTTGAAGAGACCAGAAGAGCATTCTACAGCTCTTCTCTCATTTTCAAAAGGCAGTCCCTGTTTAAGCATGAAAAAAAAACCTTTTATGTATTTTATAGCTATGTATTATGAATCTCCAAACTTAGGACCTTTACTCGTATTAAAAACTGTATCACTTTCAATATGAAATTCTTCGACAGAATAAATCAAAAGACTATTGAGAATCTCACAAAATTCTACAGAATTACATTTTTTGCTGTCTTTTCAATTTTTATTTATAGTTCTCAAATGATATTGTCTAGCTTGAAAAAAACACCTTAAGTACCTTTTTAGAATTGAATGTCTTTATGTAGACACTTTAGATAAATTTTGCAATTTTTTTTTGTAGATCAAGAATGAGAAGTTGCATAGTTTTTCTGTATAACAACAATTATGTACTTTAAGCAAATAGTCTAAAAATGAAGATGAAGAAAGAGTCCTAAACGCTACCGACAACCCATCTGTGGTTGGCAAGTCTGCGCCGCATTCGCACGACAGAAGAATCTACACTAGCGCCAGCTCGCTTGTGGAAGATATCATCCTGGAGTCGATTCTGTGCCATTTGAAGCATACCGATATTACGACTAGTGGTTAGTAAGGATTTGTCCAGACCTTCCGCTCCCTGTTAGGATTGAAAAAAGAGAAAAAACAGTTTAATGATAAATGCTGATATGCTGTTATACCTTTCAAAAATTCTTGGGTTCTTTTATGGATAGGGTGAACATTTATACTTTCTAGTTTCTAGCGAGATTTCAATATCTTTTTGTAGGGACAAATGAGTGATTTTTGTTGTTGAACCGATGAAAGAGACACTGTTATATAGTCAAATGCATCTTGCTATCTACTGAAGATAGCAAATGCCCCAGTCACCCCCAGTTTCCCCCAATAAAAAATTCCAAATTACCAAAATTGACACAATTTTATTCAAATTGACACAATTTTGTGATTGCCCCCTGAAATTCTCTTCACCAAAAAAATTTTTGATCATTTTTCAGTGGTGCAAATTGGTCTAAATTCAAGGAAACTAAAAAAAAACTGGTTCTAGATATTTTTTACTAGTTTTAAAAATTAATAAAAAAATGCTTTTGGGGATTTTCTTCAAAAATTTGCATTTGTTGTCCAAATTTGACATCACAGATGAATTTATTAAGTCTTTGCCATTGTATACTTTTATATACTTTAGACCAACAATTTAGCAGATGAGGCCCGAAAGTTTCACTAATTCCAGGGCTAACCCCATGGACACTACAGGTCATCTAACAGCATTTGTGATCGGTTGATAACTTGAAATTTCAATTGCCAATTATGACTAGGCTTTAAACTATTTATGGTCAGACTTGCATTTACAGATGATCTTATTAATACCCTCCATGATTGGTTCAAAATTGGACACAATATTCATTTTGGCCAATCGGCAGGTAGTTCTCATACTACTACTACTACTCACCCTAATGATATCCTGAGCTTCAGGCAGGTTGGTTCCTGGATGACGTTGATACACTCTGACAAGAGGCCTATTAAGACGTTCCCTCATCTCCAAGTCGGATTGCATCTCGGGACCTACGGTATAATAACGTGCCTTCTCAGTGGCATCATACCAGCGCTGCGATCGGTGAATGGCGTGACGGTTCTCACCGGATGCTACCGTTAAGTGTTGCTGTAAAAAGAAAAGAAAGTTTAAAGGATTAAAAACTTGTATGTGATGTTTTATGATACACAATAAATTTTATAGCAAGTGATTATATGTACATTTTGTATTATAGGCTAAAAAGATTGGTAAGTAAGCCTCGTCACTGAGTGAGGATATATATGGGGGTGGGGCTGTGGCAGTGGCGTAACTAGGGGGGCAGGGGGGTCAACATGCCCAGGCGCTACCCTTAGGGGGCGCCAATTGACCAATTCTCGCCCCTCCAAGCAATAAAAGTCAAAATTTTCGCGCGCTTCATGCGAATTTCAGCACAAAATCAATTAAAATAACATTTAAAGACCGATATTAGTTAGTGGTAGGCCTTATTTGTTTTAAAAGAACATTTTAAGACCGATATTCAACTTCTAGTAACCAAAAAATTAATTAATTGTAGGCCTTATTTGTCCAAAATTTTGCGCACTCCGCGCACAATTGTTTCAAGGATTGGGGAGGGGGCGCCAATTTTGTTTCTTGCCCCGGGCGCTACCAATCCTCGTTACGCCACTGGGCTGTGGCTTATTGACTGTGCTTTGGCTATGGATCAGAAAGCTGCCATTTATCAAAACTCTGACTCCTCTCCAAATTCTTTAAAAAGTCCTTGATTTGACATATGGTATTTAGGGAACAGTATGCTTAATAAGAGGAGACATATTGTAACGAATAATTTGGGAGGTGGGGGAAAAGGGAGAAAAGAGAAAAAGAAGGAACAAAAGATTATAAGAAAAGCCATGGAAATGAGATTAAAAGAGTTAAGTTTGTGTGTGATTAATTTGGTGTGTTTCTCTTTTCCAGGGGGGGGAGGAGGTGGTGTAGGAGAAGATAAGAAAATTTAACAATGCTTTATTTACCTGTAGTGTTACTGTTTCTGCTACTTTCCTATTCATGCCCCCATTAACAGCCGCATGAGCCGTATCTCTCAACTTCCTCGTATTCTCAATTGCGTCTTTGATTTCCTTACGAAGCGCCACCGAGCGTTGCCGTGCCTCCCTTGCCTGCTCCATCGCTGCAGCAGCTTCTGGTGTGTAGGGACCCAGGGGATCGGATGGCGGAGTTCCAAGTCGTTCTTCTGCCTGATGCGTAGGTGATGGGCGCTTTTCAGTACCCGATGACATGTTGAAGGAGATCTGTTGCGTGTAACCTCCGTTGGCACCGAAAGTCATCATGGACTTGTCTGACGGTTGATGACGGGATGCACGTCCGCTGTTGGTACGTGATGTGCGCCCACCGGTGACCGAGGACACGGCATGGCAGATAAGGTCTAGCACACGGTTTCTTTCTTGGATGACAGCATTGAGACGTTTCCTAGACTGATCTAAAATCTGTAAATTGTTGAAAAAATGTGGATAGAAAACCATTTTAGACACAGATTCAAGAAACTATTTACAATTATTTTGATTAAAATTTATAAATTTCTAACATATTGTTGGAATTTTTTTCGAAGTCAGCCAACATACATGCTTTGAGTCCTGTTAGAGTTCATTTGTTTAAAAAACTTCCACGCAAGTTTTTTTTTCCAAAGGTCATATATATGGGGCAGTGGCGTAACCTGGACTTTTTAAGTTTTCGAGGGGGCAAGGCAATTTAACTTTCAAGATCATGGGGGAAACATTTGAAAATAGTCAAAATGAGCTAAAAAGTACAAAAATGCTTTAAAATCTTAAATATCAGGGTGGATAGCAACCCACAAGTGAGGTGTGTGTGTTGGGGGGGGGGCTTCTTGCAAAGAGCAGCACACAGGAGCAGCAGCCCTCTCCCCCCCCCACCCACCCACCTAGCTCACTTGGTTTCTATTACTGTTTTCTTGATAAAGCAGAAAACAATATTGAATTATATTTAGAAAAAAAAAGCAAATCAAACAATGTCAGGAAGCCTTCCCTCACATGAACACTTTATCATCCAATAAACAAATCAAATTAAACACAAACATACTGAGACATGCAAACATAACTATAGATTTTTTTGTTCATATATATTTGCACAAAATGGCCTCCTCTATGCAGCAATATGGTCTCTTTGACAGACTATTTTTACAAGCAAATATTATAGCCTAGGCCTATAATATGTCTGACATTGTAAGGGAACAAACCAAAACACCAATGCCTGGAACTAGGCATAGGAGGAAAATGCGCTTTAGGACGCCAAAAAACACACCTCGATGTTCCAAAAAACACAACCCCCCCCCCAAACTGCAAAAAAATACCACAATCGCGTTTTCCTTCGGTGCCTACCTGGGACCAATGAAGCCTTATGAATTGTTGAGGAAAGGGATGTCAATTATTTCTTGTATTCTTAAAAAAAAAACCCGATGTTTTGCCATACTTTCTTGGTTTTAAAATTATTTTTCAAGGGATCATCATCTTTTAGTTTGTTCTGATTGAGGTGGAATGGGCAATTGCTGCAATTTGTATCTGCTTGGGGTTGGAGGAGGAGGGTTCAGGATTTTGATGCCTCTCATGACATTTTCACTTCACAGTCTTGAATCAACTTTTTTTTTAACTTTATATCAATTACCAGTATTTCAGGAAATTATATAAAGCAAACTATTATGAAACATGATCTTCATCCATGATGTTGTCTTTTTTAAGGACATTTCTTGTTTTATTTTCAGTATACTAACCTGAAGTTGTTTCTGTACAGATCTAAGCTGTGCTTCCAAGGCTTTCTTTAAATGATAAAGGTGTTGGAGTTCTCTCTCTAGAAGTGTGTCTGCGCCATCTCGTTCCTGTATCAGAATAAGACAAGATAAAGCAAATATAATTAATTGACTGATAAGCTCATTATCAATTCAAATGCTTAAAACGAGGCACCTCATAAGCTCTATAGCAAATACAAGAAACATGATTTCATTCAAGATAACATTTATATTTAAAGGTACATTCATTGATTTTGTTAGGGTGGTCGGCCAAATTATAGCATTTCATTACTTCAAGATGTGGTACATTCCTAAGAAAGTTTACTAAATAAAAACTGCAATTTGTATATTTTGAGAAAACATGTTGTTTTGTCAAAATGATTGGCAAGTCAAATAGTACAAACAATTCAAAACCGGGGGTATTGGTTTGTGAAAGGGTATGGTTATTATTGTTGCAATCCTAGACAACTAAAAATGTGAATTATACAAGCATAACCCTATTTTAAAAGAAGGTAAAATTACAATTTTGACCCCAATATCTGAATAGCCCTTTAAAATGTGTATCTAGTTATATCTGTGAATTATTATTATCTGGCCTTAAACTCTTGTTCTTGCTTTTGTAAATATAAATTAGTACCCCCGTGATATGCTGTCTAGATGTATTCTGTTACAGCTGTCAGGAGGATGATGCGATGCGCCGATGACATTTTCCAAGCTTAAATAATAATAATATTATGATTATTATAAGCTTTATATGTGGGGAGTATATGAAATTTCACTCTTTGAATTAAAGACTGGGGTATTGACTTCAAAAGAGTGAAATTTCCACAATTTCAGGTAGCCCAACTCTTTTTGAAGTGGTCTGTAATAAAAATGGCTCTCTCTTTTGGAGTGAAAATTTAAGTTAGACTGCACTTTTCACTCATTTTGGAGTGCATATAGCTCTTTTGATTCACTCTTTTACGGTACATTAAAAAACTAAGAAAGTATAATAAACCCAAGTGGTCCTTAATTAAAAAAGGACTAGTTGAAATATTATTATGTGTGCACTGGGCCTCATGGGTTGTTATCCCTTCCCTCCACATTGTTATCCTAATTGCATTACTCCATTGTCTGTTTTCCATTCCCACTATTGTATACAGCAAAGATTACCATCATCATTGTCAAGTGTTTCCAGTTAGTGAATAAAAAAACAAGGGCGGTCTTTTGAAATGAGGTAATGTCCTAATGAGAAAAGCTTTAGAATAGTTGTTTGGTTCTACAAAGAAGAAAATATGAAGAGAGTGAGTCATCAAAAGGATCTTAATATCATGCATTGTTACCATGTAATGCTCCTTAAATGACAGTGCCTGATAAAATTCAGAATTTTCTTGTAGTACAAGTAAAACATCTTCTAACTTCAAAAAGGATACAACAAACAAATAATTATGATAAAAGCTACACTTTCAGTCTTTCACATACAAAAAAAAAATCGCAAAAATTTAGATCAAAGGAAGACTGAGCAACATGTTTCATTTCACAGTGGAGGGTCGAGGGTGTAAAGTAATACTTGAATGTCTGATAAAGGACTGGTATCTTAATCTTGTACAAAAGAGTTTTAAACTGATCTTGGTGTATTATTTCATTTTCTGTATTGTCCAAGAAGATAGGATTTCCTCAAACCATTGTTAACCATCAATTCAAAACAAACACCAAAGACGGTGACTTGCAATGTTCCTTTTTTGTTAAGTTTTTCCTTGTCTGACAAAGCATTCGGATACAAATAAATTCTAACTTGATATCTTGAGGGGGTAAATCAAAATGTTATTGAAAGCTCAGGCCTGTGAAAACTGTAACATGAAAGTATTGGATCAAGAAGTTGTGTACTTAGTGTTTTGTTTAAAGGATCATATTATTTCATTGTTTGTTTTCCTGCAATTTTATAGTCTGACATAGGCCTAGTGATAGTTTGTTTATAAATGCACCTTATCTAATTTTATAACCAATTTTTGGAGCCTGTTTAATATGTCTTGTTTTTTTTATTTGTTTGAAATCATTTCTGTTATTATTGGTTTTGCATTTTATATTTTATATTATTGTTTTTGATTATCACAAGATTCATTCATAATGAAAAAATTACAGTTTTGAAATGCTTAGCCATAACTTAGCAACAAACAAATTATTTATAGTATCATTACATGGACATGATGAAAACCTTTTCATGTTTTCTTAACTTTCATGCATTTGATTCTTATCACAATTTTTAGTTTAGTGTGACTGATATTTTTGATCATTTCATATGAACTTTTTAGGGAGTTGACATACATGTACAATGTTATTGTTACTATGGTATAAATTAATTTTGTAGGCATAATAATCTTACCCTTTCTCGCATTGGTCGTGTGCATCTGACTTCTGTGCTCATCTTATTCAAAGCAATATCTTTCCTTATGTGCTCCAATTTTTTCTCCAAAGCTTCCTTTCCTCTTAACAAACTTTTGACTTCTTCATTTGTGTCCAGAAAACTTTCCCTTAGCCTCACAAGTACTGCTCTTGTTTCCTTTACATAGCCATGGACCACTGTGTTACTTTGTTGTGCACAATTATCCCGTAGTGATGGTAGTGGATCTATGGTTCGGCCCAAATCAAGTCCTTTATCGCCTTTATCTACACACGATTGTGAAACTTGGATCTCTTTTATAGTTGCGTTTCTCCAGCTTGATGGCCCGACGGTTGCAGTAGCCATTGGCAAATTTGCCCGAGTTTGTTTTTCCATCATCATCATGACTTTTTAAAACTTTTCCGACTTGTAATTTATAAAAACCTTCTAATTCTGCATTAGTTGTGTTGTTTATTTCCCTCTATACCGAGCATGTGTTTATCTCTGTGTACGATTTGTCATTATACCAGGGCGCCGCGTCTGTTGCTACCAGGTGTTGTCATGGGGCCGAGCTCATGAATATATAATTGGATTAGGGCGACAGGTGTATTTCCGTGCCGGGTAACGCGCTTCCTGATTGGTTAAAAGTATCAATAGGATGAACTCTACGATTTGGGTTTCAGGTCAAGGTCGCGAGATATGATGTAAAATATCAGAATATTCATCACCAATACATGGAAATTAAAGATTTTAATTAAAAATAATCAAGTTGTAACAAATTGATTTTCTAAATTTCATAACCACCGGTTGGAATGCGGAAGTGATGCAACCAATGAAAACGCTCGTCTCATCTGCCCGATTCTCATGGGCATGTTATGGTCGTCTCAAGGTCACTAACTTTAGCATGTATTTTTGTCTGTTAATAAATGTTTTGTGGCAAACAGAAGCTAAACAGAGAGGCATAATATGTTAATATTCTCTTTTATTAAATTGGGAGCTAGAAAAACATGGCAAAAATAGTTTTCTTGCTTTGTTTCTCGATTTTTTGCATTTTGCGACCACCTGTTAAAACTGGTGACCGCCCTCTGCGGGTTTTCACAGGTTGACGTCAGCGGTCATTGAGATGATCTGTATTTCCGACAGTGTATGAATATCCACCTTCTCTGTAATTTGAACCACACGAGTGTTTATCAAGGGGAAGTTATCGTCGTAGAGCCGGTAAAATCAGGCCAAATTTCCTCCCCTTATCCGCGTCTGACAGTGGGAATTTACTATTCTAACGCACGACCCGTACGGAGGGGAAAGCCAGCACGATGGCTATACCGGCGTGGAAGCTTCAACTTCAACAAAACATCGCCAAGAAGAAAACGGAAAAACAGAAACAAGATGAACAGCGAAGGATACAAATGTTACCACCGTGGAAGAGAGCAGCGATCGAACAACAAAATCAGTCCAAAAATGTTATAATTATATCTAATTCATCATCGATAAATAGTAGTAAGCCAGCATCCACTGCTGTGGTGAGTAATTCATCACCCACGAAAACTGTGATCACGAATGCACGTACTACGAACGCAAACAATGTAAACACAGTGAATTCAAATAGCCAGCCTCGAACTGTATCAATTATAACAGCGAATCAAAAATCGCCCACCCGTAATGTAACTATAAAGCCGAATAATAGTGGAACTAGTAGTAGTGGTGGAATTAAATCTCCGAATCATGTTCCGCTTAAACAAGCGGGGAAATCTAAAAGTGTGGATGTTGCGGGTAAGAAAGCAAATCTTGTGTCTTCGTCTTCGATATCGTTTGATCAAAATGACAGCGATGGCGAATTTGGTGTGTCGGATGAGCATTGTATATCTGTGCATAATAATCCTTTTCTACGTAGGGAAAAGAAAACGGGCGGACTTGGGAGGCCTAACTTTGGCCAAAAGGTCCAGGATAGTACATCGCCAACTGCAACATCAACTGCTCCTCGAGTAGCATGGAATAGCAAATCGCATTCAAACGATGCATCGCCAGAAAAGGGTACTACTGCTAGTACTAATAATAATGCAAGCCCAAAAAACAATTACATTATTGAAAAACAGAAACCAAGTGATGAATCTAAAACTAGTTTAGAACGACCGTCAAGGTCAACGGAGAGAGAGAGGAAACTTAGTGTACATGACATAATGAAACAGTTCGGGAGGGCTGCGTCACACGAAGAAAAGCAAAAAATAAGACGTCAGGGAAGTATGGAAGAACCAATGAGTCCCAGATCAAAATCAACACATGCCAGAGACTATAATACAAGAGAAAGATCGCCGTCCCCAGTTAAGAATCGTTATAGGTCTGCACCAAAACCGAGACCAAAATCATCTCCTGTGGAGATTTCCACATCAGTTATCCTTTCACAAGGAAGACGGTCTCCAGCAACATCACCTCAACCTGTTAGAAGAGCAACAACGTATGGTAAAGGTGCTAATCAGGAGAAAGCACCGGCACCAAGTGCACCTGTTAGTAGCAATAATAAGGTAATTATAAATACCTCTCCGAGTAGGCAGCCAGCACCGAAAGCTCCTGCACCTTCAGCAACTGTGACAAATCAAGTGTCGACTAAGAAGCAGGAGGCGCCTAAGGCACCTGCACCCAAAATTGCAATCAATGATAAATCGCCATTAGAAAAAACACCTGTCGGTGCAATAAGCAATGGTTCACCGGGAGGAGTGATATTATTAAACAAGAAACATTTAGTTGCTTATGACACCCACGATGCAGGTCGGACTCCACCTCCTAGGAGGAAAAACCCTCTCCCAGCAAGTGCTATTATTGACTTGAACACTGCCGGACCTATCCAGGAAGCGTCCGGTAAACCACCGGTTGATCCGGAACAAATTGCCAAAGAAAAAGCTGCCAGTATTCCTAAAACCACACAAAACGGTCGTCAAAGTGGCAAGTACATTCAGAGCAGGAATGATAATGGTGAAGATGACGTTGAAAAACCAAAACCCAATACAGTGTCCAATTTATTGGGTGCATTTGGTACAAACAAACCAAAGGCTGTAAGTCCACTAGCAGCAAGTAATAAACAACAAACTCCAGTTGCATCAATTCCGTACCCAGAGGATTTCAGAAGGCCAAAATCTTGGCAAGCTAAACAAGAAGAAGAAAGAACTCTTGAATCCCAAATTAATCTAAGGCAAACAGAGCCAGTTAATTCTGAAAAGGAAAGAAATGAGAAAAATGCCAGTATATCACGGACTACCACAGATAAACCTGTTGAATTGTCGCCCATTCCAAGGGCTAGTTCGGACACAATATCCCCATCGGAAAAAGTTTCGCCAATTCCAAATAGGGAAATTATATCGTCGGATACCAAGACCGTGACACAAAATGGACACGTTGACAATAAGACGGATTTAGGGTCACAAAGTAAAGGCAAAGGTCAAGCATCTCAAGAAATGATGGAGAAAGCGAGAGCAATAAAGAAAGTGAAAAAGAAGGTGAACTACGAGGTGATTGGTGGGAATGCCCCAACTGGTAAGCCGTCCGTGCAGACGTCCAAGAGTGGCAGGAATAGGAACAGGACAAAGGTGAGTTGATGTAACTTGTTCAGAAAAGTTTTCAGGAGTTTTCGACGATTGTCGACAATGAAAATTATACTTTGACAACAACCCTACTGCGGAGAACACTACATGGTATTTCCTTGAAATACTTTGTACAATATGTATTTCTTTTTTTTAAAATAAAACTTTAGATAATCCATTGTTGCAATATTTTATATTATATCACTCATACATAAATTCTAGACAGTTCATTGGTTGATTACCATTTGCCATTTTACTATCACCCTCTCCGTGTGATAGTCTTTACCATCATGTGCTGTGGCGTAGTGCGCCTGCGCCAAGCCGTTCGCTGACTCTTGGACTCGCCGATTTATGGGGTGGACCCTAAAAATGTGAAATATATCACGGCAAAACATGGTGTTATGTTGATGAAAAAATGTATTAATAATTTTAGTAATAGAATTTATGCATGAGTGATATAAAACAAATATTAACTGTCTTAAATTAGTGTAATGGTGAAATATAATCACTCGTGAAAGATGTATTGTTCCATTCCACTCGCCAATCCGCTCGTGGAATGGAACAATCCATCTTTCACCTCGTGATTATATTTCACCATCACACTCATAGACAGTTAATATTTGTATACTATTTATTGCTTTGAAAGATTGAAAGCAGTAGGCCTATACGTGTTGAGGCAGCTGTTTAGAGCATGTGCATGAGGCATCTTTGTGTGCATCAGCCGATGTTTACAACTAGCGGTTTGGGGAACGCTCGCAATTTGAAGCTTGCGCACTTGCAATGAAATTCACTGTGATGTCCCTGACTTTAAAAAAGGAAGAAGTTGTAGATTTGATCACTAATGCTGCTAGAACTGGCTTTAAGGGGGTACTACACCCTGTGGTAAATTTGTGACTATTTTTGCATTTTTCTCAAAAAATAATAACACACTGGTAACAGAAGTTCTGTATATTATTGGGGCAAGGAATCCCCCATCAGATTCCCCCCTATAAAAATCAAAACAAACTTAAATAAAATCAAAAATTTCCAATTTTCGCAGTAACTATGCAGAAAGTTTAAATGTTTTTTGCCCCCCTAAAATCACTTCCACCCATGTCCCATGGAAAAAATTTCTGCTGCCGCCACTGGCCCTCAAGAATGTTTCAAACTGAATATTAAATGTAATGTAAAATTGTATGTAGTTGTAAACTGTCAGAGTAAAAGTGTGCTCAGGATTAAACCAAGTTACAATTTTAAAAACGTGTCTGTAAAAATGTACAAATTTGATTTTTATGGCATGATGGGAAATCCCGGAAATCATTATCATTTTCAGATTTTTTCATCACTTTTCACAATCATTGATAGAAATCATAATGCCACTGTGACTTCAGTACGGTATTTCAAAGCAAAACTTTTCAAACATGACTGCCTACAGCATTTACACAGCTGCAGTAAAAGCACTGTGTAATTACCAGAAAACATGACATTCTAAAATGTTCACTAACTAGAAGAAAAAAAAGGTGACGATTTCAATGTGGGTGTTTTTGAGACAAACAATACCCTCGGGTTTATTTGTCTCAAATACCACACATTTTTCAAAAATATCAGGTTGAAAATGTTCCAAGTGTTTTTAGGCAATAGCATCATAGGGAGGCTTGAACCTACCCTCATGCCCTTCACCTTGATTCACTCTTCAAAAATTCCTTTAGTTTTAGGCAAAGATTCACCTTCTCTCCAAAAATATGTAAAAACATAATGTCTCAATGCAAAGATTAGTCAAAGATTCACTTCATGGTGATTTATTTGTTTGGTTGAAGATTCACCACATCAAACTCGTATTTGGTCAAGATTCACCCAAATGCCTGGTTTTGTCCAGCAAGATCAAGGTTTTAAAGTGCATTTTCACCAACAAAATGGTGAAGTCTTGAGGAGCATAGGGTCAACAAAACTTTGGCAGACAATGGATTAAAAATGCAGACTGTTGGGGAAAGTGTGGTAATGCGAGGTGCTCATTACGGTACTATAAACACGTGTACATGTAGGCCCTATAGACCGTAAAAAGAAACAAGCCCTCGTAAAACAGATGAAGCTGGACTTTGCCTGTTGGTTGAGTTTTCAATATTTTTCAGCTATGGGGCACTGTGATAGTGTCTAGGGTAGATGAGTAGTAATAGAGCAATGTTTATCTTATTTGCTGTGTTAAAAAGCATGATGCGCTCCTTTGATATGAAAAGCAAGTTTGAAGTCAGAAATTTGCCGTAAAGCATTGGGGGGGGCATTTCAAATGTATGCTCCTGAAGAAAGGAAATAAAATGGTCGCACTTACATATCTGCATGCCCAAGTAATGTGAGTTTCCTATTGGGCTGTTACAGATGAAATCCATACACCCCTCATGGAAGACATGACCTTGAGTACCGGACCGGACCGGACCGGTATTCCGCACAGGGAGTGTGAATTTCAAATAGGGTTTACCTGAAGGGGTGACTTTATTTGAAATCTATACAGCCCCTGGGTGGGAGATTTAAGGTCATGTCTTCCATTGGGGCCAGGGTTGTTACCGGTGTATGGATTTCAACTGGAATAGCCTATTTCTACTTTGTACATTGTAAGTTATCTATCTAGCAGAACTAAAGCGAACTCCATCAAGCTATTTGTAGGATGAAATGATATTTGTCACGGAAACAGATTGATTCAAGCGGATTTCCTGAAAGGACTGGCTAGTATTAGCCTAATATAAGAAAATAATCTAGATTCACACACTGTGAAGCAAGATGGAAATGTCTCAAAAGCTGAAAAGACAGGCTGAAAGGAAATAATCTAGTTTTCCAACATTTGTATAGATGTGAAAGCACTGAGGTGCTAGTAAATATTTCAAGATTGGAGGAAATTGATTTGCAATTTACTTTTTATACTACCGGTAGTAAGTGTTACTTGTGGGGATGTTAAAATATGGGGCTAAGTTTGTATAAAATTAATTTTAGTCAGTTACCCCCGTCTCATGTTTATGACTGTAGGGTTTTTACCAAAAGTTCGCCCTGACGAGTGAATTCTTGGCCTATTTGAGACAGATCGTTCCCTACTTGCAGAATGTACCTGGGATTCATTGACATACGGTACGCACCAAACAGAGTTTTGACTTATATTTCTTTAATACTCGTTGATGATTCACAATACTGTTAAATATATTTAGTCATTTTAGTGTGCTCAGTGGTAGAACAAATTGTACCACGGGTTACAATCCGCCATTTTGTCTGTCTGAATTGTTTACACAACTTCTGCGCAAGTCCAGAGATGAGCTAAATTTAGATCGCTTTTAAAATTAAGGGCGCACCACACACACAAATGCTTAAAAAGCCTAAATTGGCACCAACAATGACCAATCGCTAAATCAAATAGCGCCATCAACGCTAGCCTCGAGCTAGGAAGCAGAGCTAGAATTTGAGAAAGTGCAATTTAGTGTTAGCACTAAACTGTCATTGATCGAGGTGTAACATCAAATTTTGGAATTGTTTAGAAGAATTTTGAGCTATTTATTTCATTGACAATCCCAATGCTCTTATTTGCAGAGACTGTTTTGGCTTAACCCCATGAGAACTACCTGCCGATTGGCCAAAAAGAAGTTCTCATTATCAATTGGACCAATCAGAAACATTGTTTGAATAATTTCACCACACCAAACATGGGATGAATTATTTGATTGGTGATTAAAGTGAAGATGTAATTGACCAATCAAGGGCAATGTTATTAGATCGGCAGGTAGTGCTCTGGGGGTTAATAGTGTTTGGTCCTGGGTGTTTCTGTTTGGTCTGTCTGCATTTTTGCATCACATTCATTTCACATTCATTTCACATTGGATATATATCATTATAAATCAACTTGTTCGAAAAATTTTAAATCTGATACGCATGATTAATATCAATTTTTATGAATAAATAGGATTATATGATGGAATGTAAACTCTGTATGTGTTAAAATGTGACTTGGTCACAAATTATCTTTAGGGACTCCCCCACCTCAGTAAAAAACCTTAGCTACCCAAATTATTTTTACGCACTTTACAATACGTAATACTAGTATTGTGCTGAGATTTTAGAGAGATTCATCATTTAGAGATAATTGATCGTTCCACAGTCCACCAAAGATAATGAGCATTATACCATTAATGATACCAGGAAGTGAAATCTGTTGAAAATGTAATAATGCTGATCAAATCAGACAAAATGCAAGGCTACTTACCCGAGTAGTACTGTTAGAGCCAAATATTTTTGTGGCATTAATTTTTCATGGTTTAAATTTGCATTATAAACTGATTGGAATGTGGAAAATGTGAAAATAAATGCAGCATGGAAATTTCCACGTTAACAATATTTGTCGGAACATTTTAGGGATGTGATTGGGAAAAACATGAAATCAACAATCTATAGCTCAGATAGTTGGCAAATAAACTCAAAGTACATTGTACTAATATTATTATTAGGTGCCGGTAACGTACATAATTTGCTTTGACCAGTATGTACTTTGTATAAATCAGTAAGTACTATTAAAATCAAGGGGTTCCTCATTAGCAAATCAAATCGAAACAAATCATTTTATAAATCAAAGTGCACTTTTCATTTACATTTCCTTGTTGGTGAATTTACGTTGGGGCTTGTGTGCGAGTGTGTTCAGGGTATTTGTAGCCCACAGTCTGTGGCCCTCACAGACTTTGTGAGCACACTGTAGGCTATGCCTGGACCAGGAGCTAAAATGAGCTGATTGAGCTCCTAGTCCCAAAGATGGCTCCTGGTCCCAAGATGGCTCCTAGTTCCAGAGATGAATGGCTCATGGTTCTCCAAAGATGTTTTCTGTCCCAAAGATGGCTCCTGGTGAGTCCTAAAGATGGCTCCTGGTTCCAAATATGGCTCCTGGTTCCGAAGATGGCTCCTGGTGCTAAAGATGGCTCCTGGTGCTAAAGATGGCTCCTGGTGAGTCCCAAAGATGGTTCCTGGTCCCAAAGATGGCTCCTGGTCCCAAAGATGGCTCCTGGTCCCAAAGATTGCTTCTGGTTCCAAAGATGGCCCCCCGGTCCTAGTGTGTAGTGTAAAATATTGGATACCAAGAGCTAAATGAAATCTTGGCAACCATGGGTTAAAAAAAAGCTTGGCTCCTGTTTAATATTTTTAAAAGACTTGGGCCAGTTGATGATGCAAGTTATGCAACCGTTCTGTAGAACTGTACATGCTAGCAACAGTTCTGTTTTTTTGCAAAGATGGAAATGAATATAAATATGTGACAATTAAAAGATTCTAGTAGACATATTACAATCAGAAAATATTGAAAGTGGGATCATATCCAGAAAATAAGTGATGGCATTGGTAACAAAATGTAAAGTGGTCCTTGTCCTGTTTTAAATAGGTTGTGTTGAGGAAGTAGTTAAGCCAATTACCGGTATAACTGGGTTGATAATTACACCTCTTCATCCTGAATTAGCATGATAAGAACACGATCAAAACTTTACCAAGTGCATGTACTCTTTTACTAACTCATCATGTATCATGAAAATTAATGGGTATTCATAACCTCCGCGTATGTGCATCCCAATCAAATTGCTCGTTAGATGATATACGCACATCAGCGCGGAGGTTACTGATATCCATCAATGACCTCCATGTATGACGTAGCGAGGAAATGCACAGTATCATCGGTATGTACAATGGTTTCTGCGTGTGCGCACCCATTGCGCCGGAACACTTCATGACACACAACTGCCATATTTGCACATTGCATGATTGCGCACTGCTGTAATTGGTAAATCCCTAGCCTGTTTGATTTGAAATATAAGTTGTGAAAATAATTGTTTATTTCAACAAATTTCAGAGATTCGGTTGAGTGATGAGTTAAAAATGACGGTTATGAATTTGGTTTACTTTGCATCGCAATCTCAGACATTGTAAATCTTTTCGATTGGTGCCTCCCTGCTCAGTATTTTTTTTGGCAACATAAGTGAATATTATTATTATAAACATACATTGAAAAAAGTTTTGGCAAATTTGCTTTGTACCCCTTCACTTTATAGATTCTTGAGCACACCGGGCAAAAAAAATGAGGTCAGCAATTCACAACTTTCTGTTGATACATTAACAAGTTTGTGCTCCCCCCCCCCTCTCGGTTCCGAAAACCTGGCTATGTCACAGCATTTTGTTTCTGAATACATGATTCAATTATAATAAGTAATAATATTATTGAATGCATATCAATTTGTCTTCAGGACCATTAGACCTTAATCCATTCATTGATATGCAAAATAGGTACTTCTGCCATTGTCAAATTCTAAGCTGCAAAGTTAAGTCCATTTACTCATGTTTTCAAGTGGATGACTTTGTTTGTATACAACTTGAATGCAAAGACGTTGGTTGCCTTGAGCTCAGGGTTGCCAAACTTGTAATTTGGTAGCCCAATTGGGTGACTTTTGAACAATTCCCCTGTGGCTTCTAACCAATGGTTAAGAAAAAAATTGGGCAACTTTTCAACATGTATGAGCTCCTGTGTTAGTAGTTTCCTGGCCCATAGAAACCAATGGCTAAGAAAAAATTGGGCAAATTTTCGATTATTTGACCCGCGATTCAGGTTGAAATTTGTTGGTAACCTTGCTTGGGCTGACACAGGCTTTTAAAACAGGTCAATACCGTAATACCATGACAGCAAAATGTATTGATTATCTGGTATTGATTACGTCTATATTGCCTATGCATGTACATGAACATGATGAATGTGAACTGTACTTTATTTTAATTTATTCATTATCAGGAAAGTGCACATGCATGTAGTCAAACGAAAACATTCAATTTTATCACAGCTGATGTAATTTCAAATTTTTTAAATGGAATTTTAAAATGATACAGATACTTGCATGTTTTGGCCGTGAAAAATTGCAAAAGTTGATTTCGATGTCTGTACTGTTTTTTTTAAACATTTCATTAACAAAAATTGAGCTGAAAATCAGCTCTAAAGTTAAATATTATTCGGTTACAAATGTGTTTCTGAGTGAATACTTTGAAAATGTCTACTTATAACACTATATGGCAGGCCTCGAAATAAGCCAGAATTTCCAAGGGTCATTAGGGCCCTTGATGTTAAATGTTTGAGGGCCCTCACAACATGGTGGTGTACTGTGCAATGCCGGAAACACACAAAATTGCAGATTTTATGTAAAAAACAGAGCTCTGTTATTACACCTACATCATAACTTGTTTAAAAACTTTTGTTTAAAAATTCTCCTGAAATGTGAATTTAGAATGCGATATTGTCGCTTAATTGAGTGTTGCATGACTGCTGAATTCTGCAGTATAAGCTTACTACCGCAAGTGATAAAAATTTCCACAAATTTTGTGGGTCATTTGGGCCCGCCAGATGTATCTTTTGCGGGCCCTCTCTGATTTTCGGGGGCCAAGGGCCCTTGAGCCCTCCTTATTTCAAGCCCTGCTATAGTATTTTATAAATTGGGCGATTTCTGGATTTTTTTTGTCAGCCGGGAAAGGGCAAAGAAGCGTTGCTCTGACAGTACCGCACATTAATTACCAGGACAATATACTAAAGTTTACAGGATTTCCAATGCAGCCTAACATGACCCACAACCATAAAGAACCCTATTGCCCATTCACTCAACCTTGTTATCTGTTGGCCCGACCTCCCCAAGGCTGACAAATAACTATTATTGATCAATTGGAAAAATAAAAAATATGAAAATGATAATCAATGATTCATCACCCCACAGTTGGTCGTACATGTACAGGAAGGCCAATGTCCACCTTGATGACACAAATGGACACAGATAACATGTGTTTGCTTGATGATCAGAGGAATATTTTATATGATCAGTGAATCACAGTGTACTAAATGATTAAAATTGTAAAGTGATTTTAATAAGCCATATTGTAACATTTCCATAAAATTTTGATTAGTATTTTTCTTTTCCATAAAATGTTACGATTTTACTGTCATTTATATATGTCCCCTTTTAATTTTGAGCCAAAGAAAATTGAAATTTACTACTAGCACCGATGTCACCAAAACATGGCATATAAAAAGTACAACTTTTCAACCCTCAATGTTGAGCATTTGTCGCGCGATCAAGCAAAATCAGTCGGAACTCGAAATATTAATTTTCAGTTTCTTATGGATAGTAACAAACATTTACAAAGCTGGATTGTGCAGAAAACCCCATTGAAATTGAAGAACCAATTCCAAAGAAATGAGCAATTAATATAGTTTCCAATATAATAGGAAACAAAACGAAATATTTCCTTTGTTTGGCTATATCTCAAAATCAATATTTCCGAGTTCCGACTGATTTTGCTTGATTGCATCGCAATTGTACAAAACATACAATAAAAACTTAATGAGAATGTGTAAATTGGATCCTAAGTAAAGCATTACATGATCTGATCAGTGAACTCAAAAAATTTGTCTAAAAAACACATTTTTGGTAGAAATTTCACTGTAAATTTCACGCACCATAGGTTTATGGAAATTTTTGGGCCTCATAACTATTAAATTGTTGGTATAAGAACTAGAACTATCTAGTCCTGAGCCTTTTTTTGTTTTGTTTTTAATTTTCGCCAACTTAAAAGAAATTTGCACCAAAATTTGCACCAAAAATGGTTAAAAAATGCTTAATTTTCAAAAAAAATCTTAAAAAAGCCTGATTATTGCCCAAATTTCAAATATTTTGGTGAAGTTGGTCAAAATTAATTTTGAAATTCGTGGTGCAATTTCATCTGACGCAGAGCAATTTGAAGTGTAGTCTCAAGACAATCAACACATAAAGTTGATTCAAAATGGTATCGCAATTTTGCACCACACTTTGAAAGTTGTATTGCAACAGGCAAATTTTGGGGTGCAAATTGCACTGCGATAGGGTTATTTCGAATGCTGCTGATACCAAATGTTTCATTCATTGTTAGCATATTTTGTAGTTTTAAAGTTCTAAGCATTTTTCAATTTTCAGAATCGGGTTCCCATGGTGATGGTCCCAGCCGTGTATGAAGGAACTTATGAATATTTAATGAGGTGAAATCCCGATGTGATGTTTACCAGGGATGTTTATCATAGGGAATATTTTATCAACTTTCCGTGAATATTAATTGGATGTATACGGTATTTCCTTTTTGGAGTCGATTTAAAACAAAAATGTCATCAGTATTGTGAATTGAAATATAAAATAATTGTTCAGCAGTGCCAGTGATTTACAGCAAAATGTGCAGTATTTAACAAAGTTTACTTTTTGAGGACTGGAAATATCAAAAATGATTAAAAAAATTTTTAAATAAATAATTAGCCATACAATTTGTATTATAATTGTAAATTAAAAAAAATATCATAACATCCTGACATTCCTCATATTCAGAATGCAATTTGGTGTGTCTGATGTCCGGTCACACACAAAAATACTGCAAATGTTGCTATCCGATTCCTTAATCATGCTTTAATAGGGATAATTGTGACAACAAATCTGCTATAATGATAATTAAAATGTAACTGTACCTCTGAAAAAGTATGAGTCATAATATTACAGTAAAGAGAAATCACCATACAGAACCCTAATTTACATAATCATTATACAGAACTTTGATTTCTTTTGATATTTTGTCACAACTTGATGAACATTCTGAAAAGAATTGCAATGAAACGGAGCAGTGAACTGTCCCCGATTTGTATCTAGGCCTACATGTGTAAGTTAACCATAGGTAGTAGAGGTTTGAAGGTTTCCTTGTTGCATGTAGTATATAGGAAACAGTGCTTTTGTACAAATAATATCATGCAACAATTTTTATAGTGCAGATGATGACGAGTACATCAGCATACATTTGTGGCATAGCTTTTTCAGAAGAGGGTCAATTTTTTTTTTTTGGGGGGATTTGATGAATATGGTAAAAAATGGGCTATAAGTACAAAAAAGGCATAAAAGAAGCTTAAATATCAAGGTGGCCAGTATGCTGGGGGGTTAGCCCCCTTTGCATTTACCCCCTGGATACACCCAGGCCCGTAACCAGGATTTATTTGGGGGGGCTGATTTTGAAAAAGTGGACCCTTTTTTCAAAATTTGGACCTTTTTGGACTAGGGAGGTGGATTTTGAAAAAGTGGACTTTTTTTCCAAAATTTGGACCTTTTTTGGCCAAAAAAGGCATTAAAAAAATGTCAATTTTTTCGTTCGTTACGATCACAAATGGAACTTTTTGGTTTAAAAAGGGGACTTCTTGGGTATTTTGGGTTTTGGGGGGAGGGCGCCCCAGCCCCCCTGGTTACGGGCCTGGATACGCCACTGGAGCACATTGCTTTTTGTGAAATTTCAAAATTTCATGGTAGAAATGTGATGCATGATGCAACCAAGTCTTCAAGAGAGGGGGATTCAATATAGGTAAGTGTACATATGTAGGTACTGAGCAAGTTACTAATACATGTAACTCAATTTCAAAATTGCCAACTTTAGCCTGAGTGGATGATCTGAGTGTATGGTAGCTGTGTGTAGGGTACCGGTACATAAAATTTGCCTTTCTTGTTGACCATTTTTACACACATTCTACTTGTATTACCAATGGGTCAGTTACTGCTTTGTCGTTAGGATTAATGGAAATCTCAACTTGAATAGTGAAAAGTAATGATCAGGAGGTGAAAAGTTGAACAAGTTTAACACAGCAAATTGGTCACGCCATTGGAACCATCTTTTTAGCAAGTTGAGAAACAGAAGTTGAGAAACACCTGCAGATAATAATGTAGTAGAGTGCATGTCTGCTATTACCATATCCACAAGAAATCTGAGGCACTTGTGGCTCTAGTAGTAGAGCCTCTCTCTGCCACTACCCATAAATACACAAGCAATGTGGTCTGTTACTACCAGGGCGCACACCACTAAATAAACTCCCATTGAAATACGTGTTAATATACATGAAAGTAAGTTTGTTTTTCTACCCCATGTGTAAAACCATTTTTCATATTTTGGTAGCACCAATGTCTAAAAATAAAGATTGAAATTTAATTTAAAATGGGTTTTTTTGACACAAGTTGAGACTAACTTTTAAGCTACGGGGACCTGAACAGCGCCACCCTTATTTTCAGCTTGCACGAATGCCTCCTTGCAATGTCCGCACGCGGATTAGTTTCGGGAGCCAAACTTTTTGACCAGATCAAGATGCACCATTTTGTGATATTCTGAACATTGATCAATTGCATATCTTTTAATTTAATTATAATAAACAATCATGGCTACTCATCTTGCTCCCAAGGGACACCCACTTGTTTTCACTACCGACCTATGTTTACCGGGACTATCAAGGGTTACACCAAATGCGGAAGGATTTAGCTGCCACCATCTGCGCCTTGATGTTGGTGACATATGTGTCTCTTACATGTATTTGGACGTTGCGTTCCGAGTGACTGATCAAGTTTGTTTTCATCTGTAATCATGGGCTTTTAGATCATTTTAAAGCTCATATACATGCATATTACATGTAGGTGACAAAAAAAACCAAAAAACCCTTTTTTCTGGCCCGACCAACCCAGATTTTGTGTTTTTGGGATTTTAATTTTTTTTAGCTGACCTATGAACAAAATAACTTGAAAGAAAAATGCCAAGCGACCAACTGTATTTGTCAAGTCCATCCAACAGCATTTTTTGTTGCTTCTGGTCATGTGTCATAAGTTGGGACTCCTTTCGGTAACACATGTATGGGAAATTTTGAAAATTACAATGGCTTTCATCTTGCAGCTAAGTAACATCTTATTTGATGAGGCTTGTTTTCCTGAGCATTTTGACACCTTTTTTAAAATGAAAATTGGCCAAGAAATGAGCTGGTGCTGGCCAAAATACCATTTTCAGGAAGGGTTCTCTAGCCACTGGCTCCCTAGCCACCCCTCAATCGCCTTTTTATTAATTAATTAATCATAATTAAAACGGACATAATTGACCTATTTTATTTGTTGTTACGGAAAGAGTATTAATTATACTAATTAAGTACCGGGTATTAATTATACTTTGAAATGACACCAGATTTATCACTGTATGACAAGTATTATGGAAAATGTGACATCATAAACATCACTGAAAGTGGAAAAGTGTTACTCCCCCCCTCCAAAGTAGGTGTCCCAACTCAATGTGCATGATCTTCTGTAAATACTCGCTACAAAAATGTTAAAACTCAAACATGTGGGTATTAGAATTTATTTATTTATGATCAAATAAAAATATTTCAATCACTTGACCTGTTTCAGTGGTAAAAGCCAAGTAGAAGGACTTTTTCATCCAAAGTTTCCAACAGTGCTTACCGTATTTGGTCAAATAGTCGCCCCCCCCTCAAATAAACGCCCCCCACCACTTTTTTCAACCAAGATGTTTCAAAAATGCCGATATTTCCATGCTATCTTGTGTAGTAAGCTTACCAAGTTGCACACATGGTCGATAATAGTGTTACTTTTTGGCGAAAATCTGGATTGGAAACCCGGAAGTGAACCAGAGGTCAGTGTTTCTAGTTCATATTTCATCATTTTAGCGTTTTTTTCGTTCTAAAATTGACCTTGAATACACCCCCCCCCGGGCGTTTATTTGACGAAATACGGTATATTTTTCTATGTAGAGAATTTTCAAGTTTATATTCCTGGTCACTGTTGTGAAATTGAACTGAAAAAACAAATTATACACAAAACAGTTTTTAAAATGCATTGAAAGTGATGAATAACCAGAGAAAATGTTTAAACTCTATTTTAAAATGGGTGGATCTCATTTGTATAATAGGCCAGTTAAAACAGCTCATTATGCGTAATGAACTTAATTGTTGCAAAGTGTTGCTTTTAACAGCGTCTGTAACAGGTATGATTGAATAGTTCATCAGTATAATATATTAATAATGTGCTAATTGTTTCCTCCCATAAATAGTCAATTTAGGAACTGGCTGACTGTCACTATCACTAATCATGATAGCCATGGTTGCTGATTTAAAAAAGAAATTAAAAAGAAAAGTAAATCAGATTGTTTAAATTCAAATGATTTTTACAATTTTTTTATATTCCAAGAACTGAAATTTAGAAAAAGGAACAAAAAAAGTTCATAGGCCTAAATCAAATGCAATTTACAGCTTTAAAAGTTGATCCAGTGGCTTCTATACAAAGTGTTATAGAATTATCATGATACTGTACATGTAGGTGTTTGTAAATCATTAAGGGGGTACTACACCCCTGCCCAATTTTGTAAAAATTATAGCACATTGGTGACAGGTAAGATATGTATATTATAGGGCAAAGACTACAACTACTGCACTGAAAATTCAGCAACTCAAGGCAAGTAGTTATTGATTTATTGATCAAATATTGGTTTTCCCTCATTTTTGACTGTAACTCCACAACTGTTGTCTGTGCTGAAATAAAATTTCCAGTGCAGTAGTTGTAGTCCTTGCCCCTATAATATACATATCTTACTTGTCATCAATGCGCTATAATTTTTGAGAAAAATGCAAAAATAGGCACAAAATTGGGCAGGGGTGTAGTACCCCCTTAAGGGTGTGGTAGCAACACGAAATACGTGCAAGCTTGTTTGGAAAAGAAACATTTATCTAATCACCATGATCACATACATTGTATGCCAGCATCAGGCGGCGGATGACATGATCGAGCCGGCAACTTGTGAAACCACCCGGCCGATGGCATTTTCCAATATACTCGGTTAGTTTTCTGGGGTTCATTATCGAACCCCAACGGTTTTAGCTTGTATTTATATTATTTATCAACATAGGCCTATTTGTTTGTGATATTTCAAGCGTTTTAAAATTTCAAAATAATCCCATTCAATTACACGGTTGACGATGAAAATTTACTGAATTTAGAGAATACAATGCGGCCACCACCTGGCCAGCATGGTTAATGTACTCTACATACATCTACAACCCTCTCCCCACCCCAACACACCCCACTTTACAAGTAACTGCAAATAAGGACCTCATTCTGCATATGATTTAATTCTATTTCTAAGGGGACACACAAACCCAATTTCAATTGACACACCATGGACCTACATGTATACCCCACACCCGACAACTTCCTAGCCAACTGTGAATCCCTCTGAACCCCCTAAAACATGGACCCATTTTAAATTCATTTTTACGTTATTTGCGTTCTCCTGGATATATCCAGCAACCGAGGACGTCCACAGTTGCAGGTGTGTCCACGTTTGTGATGTGTATGGGATGGAAGCATCACAGGCAGTAGGAAGATGCAAGAAAAAAATATCTGACAAAAACTACTTCAAACTCTGAAATAAACTCTCTGTATGATGATATAATAAAACATTATGGATGTCAAGTGACTGGGTCTAACTAGAAAACTATGTAAAAAGCCTCCCCCATAGCTGTGGTCCTTCTCGAATCTGATGCTGAAATCCTAAGTACTGGATGCCAAATAGGCCTATAAAGTTTGGTTACCACCAGTGTGCACTTATCATGTTATAAATAGCTACCATATCTGCCATGTTATTCACCTGTTATGTGGAGTGGCTATCAAAGGTTTACTGGATTTCAAAGTGGCCCTTGGAATGCTTCGTCAATTTATCAAGTATTGATTATCATCTATTTATCAATGTAATTCAATTGTAGACATAGATAGTGAGTAGCCGATAGTCCAGGTACGAAATGTTTGGGATTCTTCTCTTGCATATTTGTTTTCCCCTCATGAACTACTTACCACCATGAAGCCTCGATTTTTCTCTACCATGGTAATTTGGATTTTGTAGACCAATGGAAACATGCAAATTGGGTAGTGGGTACCAATTATCTCTGGCAATTTGACATGGCAATTCCAAATAAAGGTGCAAAGAGTCATGCATGCACCATTTAACTCATGTAATTAGACTCATTATTTCAGGATACAATGCAATCGAGACGAGGACCTTTTTTTAGTATTGAATGTTTTATGTTCCATGCAATCATTTCTATCCTCCAACATCTAAACAGTTGATGAACTAGAGCGGTTACCGCACCATAGCTGAACCATGGGGATTTGGCAGTATATTGTGGTATATGTTTATATCACTCCTTTATAACCCCTTAATGCCCTTAAATGAATAATAAATGAATATTAAAATATTTTAAACATGTTTAGAATGTCATAAAGATCATTGCATTTAAATATCAGCTCAATTCGTCGGCTGTATTCCATAGTGGCGTATAGTGATTTTTGGTCATTTTTTTGAAAATTGGCACATATGTTTTAAATGATGTTCTCTTTCATTTTTCTAAGTCTCATCAGTCATAATTAGCTAATTAATTAGTAATTAATTAATTAAATGTAGGCGATATAGTTACAAAGTGACATTTTTGTATTCCATAGTGGCGTATCGACCATACATACGCCACTTTTTATACACATTTTATAATTATGAAATATCGGCAAAAATGAAAAACATCGTATGTCATAGTGGCGTGACGCGTGCTCGGACCTATACGCCACTATGGAATACTGAACGACAAAAGTAACGCCATAGGGATTACACGGCGACCGAGGTGGCGTCACGTTAACGTAAGGTTAGGGTATTGCGTTTTGTTCGCTTTTCCATAGTGACGTATAGTTTTATTGTCAGTTTGCCAGCAATAGTATGTATTTATTTCTTTTGAAAAATATATAACAATAAAATCTATTTAGTTTACTACAGAAATTTCACATCATTTACAAAATATAATGAATGTCTGATTTACACAACTCGATTTTAAATTGCCATTTCTTCAAACCCGATTTTCTCGAAAAGTTGTTTATTCAAGCGGCCCACTATACGCCACTATGGAATACGGACGACGGCCAATTGGAGCATTTTTGAAAACTTGACCTATGACCCCTGAATGATCTTAAGTGAATATTCAAATATTTTAAACATGTTTAGAATGTCATAAGGATCATTGCATATAAATTTCAGCTTGATCGGAGCATTTTTGGTTAAAATGACCTTTTTTGACCCCTGTGACCCCTTGGATGACCTCGGATTTTAGGAAATATTTTTATTATATTCTTTACTTCTTTCTCTTTTATTTGACACCACTTGGGGGTTCATACCTTCGTGGCATTTAAAGATATGTCCATTTCAGACCAAATGGTTGGTAAGTAAGTAAGTAAGTAAGCAAGTAAGTAAGTAACATACACTCATATAGGCTGATACCATTTCATGGTTCAGCAAAAATCAATTATAATCTTTGACGTCTTGTAATATCGCCACCAGAATATTTGAAATATTTTTCCCATCAACAAACTATGTTAGAAGACCAGACCCGTAACCAGGATTTATTTGGGGCTGATTTTGAAAAAGTGGACATTTTTTGACAAAAAGGAATAAAAAACCCTACTTTTTCGCTTGCTACGCTCGGGATTTTTTTAGGTTTAAAAAGGGCTCTTTTGATATTTGGCGATGGGGGAGGCATCCACCCCTGAAATGAATTGAATAGTTAATGGATGTGGTATCAAATAAAAACATGGATAGGGAGCAGGGGGAGCTACATTACAATGTAGGAAGCAGATCCATGTACTCAACAGTGGTGTGCTCATTAAAACCACGGAGGACGTCATTCTATATACCGGAATGTTATCATGTGATGCATGGTCGGATGTCGGGAATATTCCCGGAATATTGAGGCTCATGTTATGAAATTGAAAACTGAATTTTAATTTTGATTAATTACGGTAATTATTGATTTTAAGTAATGGACTCATTTAGCTTGATAACATTACATATTTCTGGTGTATATGTGTGTGTAGTACATGCAAACTGTATGGATGTACATGTATAGGCCTACCAACACATTAAAATGTGTCATGCACCTGCGCATTTCAATGCAAAATTGCTGCATTTCATTTGATCATAGATTATCAAAAAATGTACCTGTATGTACTGCATATTAAATGTACAGTGTTTTTGTTGTTATTATGAAGGAGCAGTTGAAAACAAGTCAAGGTCATGAAATCATTTCTATTTTACAGTTGAAATCAACTGAACAATGAAATATATACAAATGTTTGGTGACAGATCGGTATTGGTTAACTACCATGCATATCAAATCATTATCTGACTGGTGTTTAGAGAAGATACACTTCCCACAATGCATTTCTCCCATATTGACTTCCTGTACTGATTTACTGTCTAGTGCATCATGGGTCGATAGTAGTGATGGAATGTACCTCATTGAACAGAGTGCATCACGATCTTGCAAAATATCAATCCATGTTTAGCCAGTGTATTCTCAAAATGAAAACAAAGGGAATGATGAAGTGAGGTGATGTATAATGTTGCAAAGGATTCTGGGAAGAATAAATTATCTTCTCTGACTGGTGTTGATAACAGTGGGTGCTGATGTGTATTATTTGTTGGTAACTTTGAAAAGTGAATCATTGAAGAGGGAAAATCATTGGCAAGGTTACGAAACTGCCATTTGGTAGCCCAATTGAACGACTTTCGGACATTTTCGCCGCAAAAACTTATCATTTCCTTTGGTATAGAGCCCCAATTGTTAAGAAAAGAGTGTGACTTCGACTTTGGCCACCACAGTTTTTGTTAGCCTACATTTTTTTGTCCCATAAAAACCAATGGCTGAACTAATGCAAGTAAAGTTAGGTGATTTTTTTTGCCATTTTGACCAGCAATTGAAGCGGAAAATGCTTGGTTCAGGATTCTTGGAAGAAAAAAAAGGTTAAAATAGACTGTTGGGTAAAATGTGTATTCTAATTCTTACTGAAAAGTACATGTAAGTTGCTTAGCATATTATAGAACTTTATTAGTGTATTATTTATCATTTTTATTTGACTGTTGTTGTGTAGTGTATTTTGAGGGGAATTAGGGGCTGTGAAATAATTCTGGATTTTAAGATATACTTAAGATTCTCACCAACATGTTTACATTTTACAATTTTGTTTTTTCATGACTTACTTCAAAAAATGATTTCTTCATTCTTGCTTTCAGCCTTTTTGTTTAAATTTCCAACAATCTTTGCAAGCAACACAAATTACTGCACACAGCACGTGTTTTAAACACTGCTGTAACTGAAATTTATATATTATGCATTGCATGTGTAAGTAGATGAACTTCATTCATCCAGGTGATTTCAAAGACGGAATGTCTTCCTGTAGCACACTTCCACTAAGGAAATTCTTGACAAAATAAAAGCTTACAGGAGTTGGCAAATCATCATTAGATTGATGTGGACGTGTTGTGTTTGTCTGTAGAAAGTGACGTTGTCAAACGCCTTTTAAACAATAATATGACTTTGAACAAATTATGTTTTAAAAAATATGTGACCGTACAACACGAATGAGCCGTAAATGTCCTCAATTGTATTCTGAGTTACAGTGTAAAATGGGCATGAAGGTCATATTCATAGGTATTTCAATTTGGTGCTACGTGTATCTCATTAAATCAGGTACACGTAGCACCCAATTGAGGTACCTATGAATACTACCTTCATGCCCATTTTACACTGTAACTCAGAATACAATTGAGGACATTTACGGCTCATTCGTGCTGTACGGTCACATATATAGAATATAGCCAGGTTGAGGATTTAGTGTGTGTGAAATCACATCAAGGTTGGATTAGGAAGGGGCCACTTTACTCGTGAGATTTGAACTGATTTGGTCATGGATTTGTGATTTTAGTTTGAAAATTTCTTCTGGTGTGTGAAGTTGTGAAATGCTAGTTGGCTAAAATGTCAAATTTTCTATCATTTGTGGGGCAGGGGAGGGGAACGGAAAAGGTGGGTACAGTGATGTGAGACAGTTTTGGGGTGCATTTCAGAGTTTCAGTTTTGGTATAATTTTGGGTTGAAATTTTCTGAAAACTGGTTTAGAAGAGGAGTGTTTTTTCAAAATGTTCTCAAAAAAAATCTGGAAAAAGTGCAGAAAGTTTTCCACCATTGGGCAAGTGCACTTTAATTTTGAACAGAAATAATTTATCTAAAATTAGTATATTTCTGGGTGTCTTTTTTGTCAAATTTGGTTTTAATATATTTTGGGTATCTTTCACATCCTTACCCATCCAAAATCAAGAACCCCCTCTTTATGGCTTGTAAGAAGGGTTTGTGACAGAAGTAGAACTTTTAATAATTATGGTTTGCATTATTATTTAAAGGCTTAAAAATAAAAAGTTGACTTGCTCTTATTGACCGACCCAAAAATCTGAAGAAAAAAAAAAGTTTTTTTTCCAAGTGTCATATTTTGGTTTATAAACAAAATATGTGTTTTATTTAAGTTATAAATGCATGAAATTACTCACAAATTCTGACTTGTTTCGTTCAAAACCTGCACAAAACTCAGTTTAGATGTATAGATCGTCAAAAAACCCAAATGCAGGCATTGATCGCTACTTGCAAGTCTTTGATGAGTAACATTTTGGTGAACATTATTTGTTCAGGGTTGGTTCATTGGTTCAAGTGGTTTATTCTCTGAATGATAAGGTGCAATATGTACATGTAAAATATTATACTGGTATGCCATGCATAATACAAAGTAAACACTAAAAGTAAACAATATTATTATTTTAAAACCAATGACTGAAAGAAATATTGAAATGGGATTTTACATTTCTAGATGCTGTTATGGGAAAATCAACCAAGACCCAAGATCTTCCCCAGAGTTACGCTGTCCTTTCATGTCAATCAATATTTTTTTATAAAAATAAATTATATAAAATTAAAGGAGTATTTTGTGATCCTAGCATCCTCTTTTTATGACATTTTTCAGTTGATTCCGATTTTGCGTTTCCGAGTTATGCATGATTATATGTATTACACTGCTCCATAGACAATGTGTTGTAATTTCGTTCTGGTAAATTTCATGATATCTTTGCTAAACGAAATAATCTGCAAAAAAGTTTTCATATATAAACATTATGTAGCCAGAGGTTTCCAGTGATATAAAAATCTCAACTTTTTTTGAGAAAAGTGGGGGATGATGCTGTGGATCACAGAATGCCCTTTTAAGTGTTAGTTTAAAATGAAATTAGAAAAAGATGCCATATTGCATACCAAGTTACGGCACTTATAAAAACAGGACATTTTTAGGTAAATGAAAAAATATTATTTTCTGAAGATGTTGATGCAATTAATATCAATGAGAGCTTGTAAACCCTGCTTGATAAGAAGACGTTACAGGTGAATAGTTTTATTACCCTAAATTGGATCTTGCTTGTAAGTTAGGACTAGGATGAATTAATTATCAAGAAATGAGATATTGAACTTGAAATGCACTTTGTTATTAAAGCTGCCTTGATAAACTCAATTATTGACCCAGTTGCCTGGATCGGTGGAGGTCATATTATACTGAATTTTTGATAAAAGATGAGTCGATTAAATTTTTTTTTTTTTTGTAGTCCAGATTTATGCAATTTCTTTTATTTCTAGTCCGTTTTAGGGCCATCCTGGTCATTTTCATGCAGTTTTTCAGGCTTATTCAGGCTTTTCGTCAAAAGTAAACTTTCATCCCTGGCTACAGACAGATTCACATTAACAGGAACTAAAATTATTCACACGCTAATATACAGACTGATTCTTAAGAAGATAAACAGAAACAATGCAACAGTGATTACAATTATTTTTGCCAAACCAGCCATTTCTTAACCGACATATGAGTCAGAGTCATCACTCGATCCAGTATTTCCAATTACGTAGAAATAGCCAGGGAAATGCTATTTAAAAATAAATTTCAAGAAAAGGGAATTATACTCAACTTTGTCTGGCCTATGTCTTTTCAGTATGAGCCTAATTTGAGAGCTTACTGACATAACATATTGCATAGCTTCATAAACCCATTTTGTAACACGTGCAAGGTGTAAGAGAGTTAATCCCATGACTCAGTAGCTTATGATGCCTTTACCATAAGAAATAATCCTATGAATTAAATACTAGGGATTAGTAAGAAATAGAATATCAGAGATGTTAATTCTTCAATTTACCCAGTCTGTTGGCTTGTTGCTCTATGTTCAGATCAAGCCACATTTTTGCCAACACAAGATAACTTTTTTGTAAGGCAAGACCTGTTCCAAATGGGATTTTTCTTTGGGTGATGGGAGAGGATTGATACTGTTCTAATATCTGTGATACTGTTTAGTGTTTTGTGTGATCACAAAGCACAGTGAAAAGGGGTGTGTTATGTTGATCGGGCAAATAGGCCTATTACCGGTACTTGTGTTTTGAGTTCAAGGGGTTAAAAACAATTTCAAGAAGAGCTGGGTGTCAGTAATAGGGGGGGGGGGTACTTGTACTCAATTTTAATTTTTTTTACAGTTTCGCTGGGATCACTGAACGGGCCTTTAAGAAAAAAGGTACCCTTTTTCTTGTGTTTGGATCAAAAGTTAAAACTTTTTATTAAAGTTGGAAGGTTTTCAATACTAATTCTACCCAGACATTTGCAGGCATGAGATTTTGCAGCTGATCAGCTGAATTCAGCTTTTTTTACTATTCAAATTTATGCCTTTTTATTTATTTTCAGCCTAATTTTGGGCCTTTTTTGCTAATTTCACACTGTTTTTCAGCCTTTTTTGTTCTACTTCAGCTTTTTTCAAGCAAAGCCACTCTCATGCATACATGTACCTGCATTTGATGCCTACATGTACACTGTACACTCAGGTGCATTGAAACAAGGAGCTTAAAGATATTTGTCACTTTCAACATGGGTTTATATGGAGTGCTTGTTTAATAGGAAAGGGTTAGGCCCTACTACACCAGGCACAAAAAGAAACTCGTCAGTTATATCCATCCTTGCTGTTCAATAACTTGATAATTTTGGATTATTGTGAAATATACATTTTGTTAATTGGACTTTTCTTTCTCATTTGACACCCTGTTCGTAAATTAACAAAATGTATATTTCAGAATAATCCAAAATTATCAAGTTATTGAACAGCAAGGATGAATGTAACTGACGAGTTTCTTTTTGTGCCTGGTGTATATTTAAGTTAAACACTGTATTACCAAGAAAATCTAAGTGGTGTCATTTATCTACAATGTAGGACAAGAACAAACTTATTCCATTTAAGGAAAATTTGTTCCTTTGTTTTCAGACAATTATTTTCCCAGACAGTTTTTCAGACAAGTTTGTTTTACCTTACTCACCACCACTTCAATTATGTCATGTTTGACCTACACTGTGAACAATCTTTTCTGCTAAAAGGACATGTTTTAAATAGAAAAGTTTATCATATTCATGGATCAACAAGAGTTTGCCCTCAATCCTCACCCAATGTGTCATTGATCATGTATGATTCATTTGTCAAATACAAAGGTGCAAAATTCGGAAACCAGACTGACTAGCTTTATTTAGGTTGACATTGATTGTCACACCAAAGTTTTTGTCATTGTTGCTTTTGTGTTTTGTGAAATATGTATAGGCCTACATCGTACCCAAGTGTTAAATGAAGAATAAAGTAAACGGGAAAAAAAAAAGAATTTTAGACCTACAATCTTGTGCGAAAATCGTTGGGACAGATGATGTTTGAAAGATCAAATTCCTGTGAATTGAACATGACGCTGAAAATACATGATAGGTTTTATAGGTCATGTTATGTATTTGGTTACTCCTCTCCCCCTCCCCCCCCGAAACAATGTTGGAGCACATATTGAGCTCAACCACCATCCACTATTTTTCACCATTCAACATTGAATAAGGGGAGTGGGGATGCATTGAATAAGGGGAGCGGGGATGCGTGAAATAAACAAACTGTCCTAATATTGATAACGTGAATTTGCATATATCTTTATATTAAAAAAAAAAGTATTGACAAGTTTATAAAACCGTGTATATAAAAAGATGGCAAATTTATTAATCTAGTCATAGCTGAAAGAATGATCGAAATCGAACAACGCGTTTAGGAGATATGGTCATATTTATGATATTAATGTTGTACTTCAACATTTGAATAAGGGGAGTGGGGATGAGTGGAATCAACAATCTGTCCCAAGCTTTTCGCGCGGGATTGTAGACCTAGACCATAATTTTTGTATTTATAAATGATTCCTACCCAAATTAAAATCATTGTACATGTATATCCGAACACAATATTATTGAAAATTAAAAATAAAAAGGTTGTTGGGTTGTATTCAGTCAACCTAGACGGAGATTTTCTGTGACGTTCAACAATCCTTTGCACTTTTAACCCAAGTACAATTCACGGTCTTCTGATTTCGAATAATAGTATCCAGGCGTAAATGACAACAAATCTGACACTTTGTTCGTTTTTTTTTTATCCTTACGGCCTCTTACATGTAGCCTATATGGATATTGAAATTAAAATAGAGTTTGACACACAGACAGTGTACAATTACACCTGTACAGTGTACACGTACATGTGTATACATGTGTACAATCTGGGGGGAGGGCCCATTGTGGCTTGTACACCATCCGTGATAATCAACCTTTGAAAAGCACCCTAAACAAGGATTTAACCCTTTGCTAAAACGATACCCTAAACAGGTAACACACGCCTGTGTTTTCACAACCTAAACAGGGATTTTATTCCTTGCATCAAATTTCATACCCTAACTTTCATTTCCGCGTATTAGCAATTGCAATTTTGCTACCCTCTTTTCCAATTTTTCATGTTTTTGACACCCTAAACACTATACACGCGTATCGTGCCTACCCACACAAAACTAACCTGATGGTGTTCAGGGTTTCCCCCCCCCCCCCCGGTGTACAATAATTATATATGTGTATTAGTGCATTTATTAATTTTGATAAGAAAATGATAAATAATACTAATGTGCTTTCCATACTTAGGGAAATTAAATTGTGTTTTCCATATACCGGTACCTAAACTTAAGGAAATCTGTGTCACACCTTTTTACCAAATAATGCATTGAATGTGTCACACACTACAGGTATTGCCTAATCTCCGTTGAATACCCTCGGGGTCAAGTTTAGGGAGTCCGAAATTCTACCATATACATGTATAAAAGTATGCAATACACACAATTATTGGTGATCTTTGAACTGTTACAAATATAAAGTCAATTAAACATATTCGGCTGGCCATCTTCTTGTGTATCTTAAGTATTGCAATACATTCCAGTCATTGTTTCTATAGATTTAAGTGATCAGTGTTTTATAACTAACTGATAAAGCTCGGCATGATTTTTCTGTTGAACATGGTCCGTGTTTCCATGTACGTAATGTCGACACCAAAATGACGTACAGGGTGTTAATGCCAACCAAAATTATTGATACTCAACATGGAAAATGTGTGGTATTCAGAAGTTGTGCACATCTGAAATAAAAATTCTTTTAAAAAAGGAATGGGTGCCCAAATAGGAACTTTGGTGTGATGTGCTGTAACCGTTTGACTAAATTTTTCTTCTATAATGTGATACTTACTAGTACACCCTTGATAAATTTGTGACTATTTTTACATTTTTCTCAAAAAATGATAACACACTACGGGTAACAACAGTTATGTATATTATAGGGGCAAGGAATCCAGTTACTACACTGGAATTTTAGCAAGCCTCGAAATAAGCAGATCTGGAGGAGCCACCCATTTGGAAAAAGCGGCTCCTGGTCCAGGAGCCATTTTTAAAGAGCTAAGAGTCATTTAAATGTTAATTGTACTGTTTGTACACATTAAATACAAAACCCGTTTAACTACCAGGCTCTAATTTTTATTAAATGTAGAGCCTGGTTCACATGATTTTGGTGTGGACCAGGAGCCAAAATGTTATGACCATTGGGTAAATGGCTCCTGGGTGCCTCCTGCTTATTTTGAGGGTTGGACTCAAGACAAGCGGTACATTATTTATGATAAGAAAAGAGGTAGCGCTAGAATGTACCTCATTTCTTAGCATATCCCATCCCTAGTATAGCGCCTTAAAGATACTTTTAGTATAGCAGAATCAAACCTTGTACACATGAAGCAAAATCACATTCCAAGGATAATCACATATGAAATTTGAAATATTTCATTACCCTGTGATCAAAAATTACAATTTATTTCTGTTATAGAATGTAGCAATATTCAGTTATGTACAGCCCATACCCATACGTCAGTATTTTTTTTATCATTTGGCAACATCCTTAGCATTCCCCTCATATTCGAAAGGTTTAATTGAGTATTTAAATTGTCAATAAAGCTTTCAAGTCGTAATTCATGTGTAATGATCAATGGTTCAACTAACTAGCTGTCAACCATATTTACTGTTTACACACTCATCATACTCAATATGTCAGTTTCAGGTACCCCTTCACTTCTTTTTTTATTTACAAAGATAAATTTGATTTCCTGTTTATTTTTGATTAAATAAGACAAAATTCATAATTGAATAACAAGTACATACCTGCCCTTACCAATAAAAATGCAGGACATGTACTTGTGCAAATATGTTATAAAATGTATACTTGGAGACATTACTCCTAATTTCCAGAAAAATACAGCACTAAGTTTTTTTTTTATATAATCCTGTCTTGCCAAATGGAACATAGCAGATTCCTACTCCTTTAGATAGTTCCAACTGGTAATGAAAGTCAAAGTTTCAGATTTGGTCAATTTTGGGACATTTAAGGCCCAAAACATGCATTTGTTTGGGCATAGGCTGTGACAGCCAGTAATACTTCTTCGCGCTGCAGTAACTGGTACTGTGCAGAACCAGTGTAGTACCAGTGTAGTACCATTGTAGTACCAGTGTAGTACCAATGCAATACCACTGCTGGAATTGTCTTGTGCAGTAACACTAATATTGGTAGTGTGTCTAGGTACTGTGTTGTACCTGTACAACGCTGGTGATGTACATGGACAATGTACCTGTGCACTATGTGCAGACAGCTGCAATAGGATTTTTGTTGTGTAGCTTTGTTATGTAAGGGTATGTCCATGGCATACTTTTTAATAAAGGTTTAAAATGCTAAGAATAGAATGAAAATCGGTTTAAATCACGGTTGAAACAGACTTGAAAATGTCAAGGTTTTAAAATCAAGTGATCATTTGACATGGTATGTGGCTTGATTACTTTTACACAGTTCTATCATCAGTGAATGTGTTTTTGTTGTCAGATGCATGTTTGTATAGAAAAATCATATAAAAATAAACAAACTAATTTAAAATAACAAATAAATTAATAATTACAATTGTTTTTTCAACTGACAGGCTATGTTAGCACAAAAGCTACTTACAAATACAAGCTACAAAACTGAATTTTTATGATTTTCCAAATGAGCAATTCGCTGCATGCACATAAAGGTGGAATATTTTCCAACAGGATTCTTGTTGAAATGTGTAATGTTCTATTAGTTGTCAATTTGGTGCCATGGAAGTACAGATACTCTACCAAATATCAATTGAAATATTTTGCAGATGTGACTTTCGAATATTTATGTGCTATAAAAGTATAATGTATGAGAATTCAATGAGGCATAGAAATGGGATGGATATCAGATGGTGTGCCCTGTAAACATGGTAAAAAGCCTGGGTAAAATTATTCAGCCTTGTATAAATGTTGCATTGCCACCAGACATATGGTACATATTTTATGATGGGAAAGTAGGGCAAATCAGGGGGATATAGCCAGAATAGCTGCAGATTGTGGCCATCATCATGGACTTAGTGAGCAGGTATCGCAAGCAGCCGGCGCCAGGCCAAACCACAACCTGTCTGGATAAATAGTGCTACTGCTAGCTACTACCATTGCTCGCTGTGTCATGATGAGTTTTTGTTCCAGATCTTTAGTTGTCGACCAGGTTTCAGCACCGTAAAATGAATGCAACTTCTCACTAAAATTGTCATATCTTTTTATTTTTCTCGCTACAGTTGGCACTGACCTTCCAAGAGGAGCCAGAAGAGTTTGAGTACCAATCTGAGCAGTCTCTGTTAGCAGAGTACGGCGATGAAGGGGAAGAAGAAGAAGATGCTGGACGTCATTCTAGCGTGTCGGAAGATGAGGAACCATCATCACCTGTTGCTCCTGCTCCATCTGGATTCAGAGAGAATGTGCCAAAGGCAACTGGAGGTAATATTTAAAAAAAAAAAAAAAATTAATAAAATTAGTATAATATAGTTTGATTAGCTCATAATTGGCAGGAATTGTTATGCTTTGTTTTACCACCACGCCGAAAAGTAGACCCAAGTTTTAGAGTGATGTTTGGAGATCAAAATTAGTGTGGAACCAAAAAAAGATCGGAAGTTAAGAGTTTGGACTCTGAATATAGCCCAGTGCATAATTCTACAGTAAATCTGCCCATATTGGTATGTTATGCATGGAGGCCAAAAATAGAAGTCTGAAATCGAATGATTTATGTGTCTTTAAGCTAGCAAGTTACAATGGTGTGTGCAGGTAGCACTAGGCTAGGCACGTGCTATCAACCCAATGCCTTGCACACAAAATCTAAACAAGCATGCACATTAAATTGAAGTTGACCGGATTCTAATGTCTGTCACAAGTAGCACCTGGCCATTAAGGTAGAGAGCAGTGGCGTGGCGTCATAGGGCCACGGGGTCATGTGACCCACCTAGGTTTCATTATCATTGAGGTATAGGACTTTTTATTTTTTCGGAGAAGAGCAGGTAGGGCAACTACTTGATTATATTTCTACATGTTCATACTACATACTCTAATAATTTTCGAAAATTCATGCGAGAGTCCGTTTTTTTAAATCACATTTTGTTCCTAAAATGGGGTTATAAGCGCCCTCAACGGGCACTCTCTCCATAGGGCGACACACCTTGGTCTGGGGCGGACATTTTAAAAATGAATTTAGAAGAGCAGCAACGACATCACTTGCATTTACATTCCAGATGTTAAATCTACATCATATGCCAAATTTGAGGAAATTACATACGAGTCCTTTTTTATTTTAGGGCCATTTGTCTATAACTGGTCTTTACATGTAGCCCTATGGAGAGAGTGCCCGTTGAGGCGCTTATAACCCCATTTAGGAACAAAATGTGATTTAAAAAAAGCGGACTCGTGCAAATTTTCAGAGTATGTAGTATGAACATGTAGAAATATAATCAAGTAGTTGCCTACCTGCTCTCCTCCAAAAAATAAAAGTCCTATACCTCAATGATAATGAAACCTAGGTGCGACATGTAAAGACCAGTTATAGACAAATGGCCCTAAAATAAAAGCGGACTCGTACGAATTTCCTCAAATTTTGCATATGATGTAGATTTAATATCTGGAATGTAATGCAAGTGATGTCGTTGCTGCTCTTCTAAATTCATTTTTAAAATGTCCGCCCCAGACCAAGGTGACCCCCCCCCCAATCGATTGTAAAATTTAGAAAATCCCATAGGAAAATTGCCAAAAAATGGCTGCCCCCAATCATGGGCGGTGCCCCACCCCAATATGATGAGCCATGTTTATGTCACTGTAGAGAGCATTTAGCATTTGGAATGAGAAATGCACCAAAAAGTCTTGCCTTGTTATTTGGATGGGCTTCCTTTAAATCTAGGCTATTTAAGTTGAAACCCGTACACCCCCTATGAAAGACATGACCTTCATCTTTCACATAGGGGGTGCAGACTTCAAATGGAGTCACCCAATCAGGTAACTTAATTTGAAATATATACTCTCTGTGTGGGAGATTAAGGTCATGTCTTCCATAGGGGGTGTATGGATTAAGCGCAATGGATTGCTCTCATCTGGGTTAAAAAACCGATTTACCTACATCAGTGTTAATCTGGTCACGTTTGCAAATCTAGCCCCAAGTATTTAGATATCATCATTGCGCTGGTTTGGGATGTCTCACTCATATTAATTTGAGTGGTTTGAAATTATTTGAAAAAATTCAAAAAAAAATTTACAAAATATGTAGTAATATGATATCGCACACATTCCACATTAGGGACCTGGGCTCATTATGAGCTCAGGTGCAAAAGCAGTTGTTTTTACAATACTAGAAGCACTGAACTCAAAAGCCGATCATTCTAGTTGTCGGTTATCACGCTTAATATGTATTTATGGAAATTCACCCATTTACTGGCTGTGAACGAGGCGCTTAGAGATGCTGTAGGAAGAAAATGAGTGAATTTTATGATTAAAGATAAATAAATGACATCTTTGATGCATATCAAATTATGATTTAGTGCTTTTATGGTCTCCGCACGGAGAAACAGAGGCAAATTTATCAGTTGTGAAGAAAGCGTGGCAAGTTTTTTTTTTACATTTTTTTGTTTTTTCAAATTGATTTTCTCATTCATGTACATGTAACATTCAAATTTTTTGGAGCAGTAGTGGGAAAATGCCAGGGTAAATTGTTACGGGTAGTGAAATTAATAAAGGGATCTTAGAAAGGGGTCTGATCGGATGGTCCAGGGGACAGAGCCCATGTGGAGGGGTCAGCAGGGAGCGGTTATGAAACTTCTAATTTACTCCTGACAAAAGTCAGTAGTAGCGAGCTAGGTGTAATCTCTGCCAGGCGTATGTTGCAATGTGAACGCTACTACGCCTGGCACCCAGTGTAAGTTTGACCTTTTTTTTGGTCGGAACTAAGAAATTACATTTTGCATGGTTAAAAAAGGTCAATGAAACACCGGAAATGGTACCGTAGCTGATGTTTACGCCGACCAGAAGTTAATGCTTGGTGGAACTGGTCGGCGTAGTGCTAGGAGTAAGCTAGGTGTGGACACGCAGTAGGAGTTTTTTATTTTTATCAATGTTAGCATACGGGTGTTACTCAAAATGTGAACTGACTTAGAATAAGTCTACAATTTACTTCTAATTATCTCTACATTTTAGTGCCAATGCCTATCTGTTGTGGTCTTGTGGACCTATGATGAAATAATATTGGTGGGATTTTGCCGATTTGTGGAAGAAAAATCACAAAATCCATGACAATCGCTATCATTTAACATTGACTCTGTATAATATATCTCCAACTGCAGTCGATGAATAGATTTTTATGATATCTGTTTAATTGCCTGGTGCATGTGAAATTTCAGGTAGTCGTAGTATACAAATCATCCTGCAAATATAATAAAATAATACTGGTTGGCATCATTGGAACGTAGTTGATCATTTTATGACTTTCTGGTTGTATTTACTTACAATCTGTTATCTTACAAGAATATGGTATATTTTGATTTTCCATGTGCTGCTTTGTGTCATTTGGGCACTAGATTTTAAATGTTCTTCTTTCTTTCTTTCTTTCTTTCTTTCTTCCTTTTTTGTTCTTCTTTCTTTCTTTCTTTCTTTCTTTCTTCCTTTTTTTGTTTCTTTCTTTCTTCCTTTCTTCCTTTCTTCCTTTCTTCCTTCCTTCCTTCTTTTCTTCCCCCTCGCAAAAATAGGCCTGGGGTGTTAGGGTTAATGGTGCCACTTTCTGATTACTGTAGCATTTTCCAAGATACTTACAAGGCAAAAAAAATTGGTAAAATCACGCGATTTGATAAAAAAGAAATGCAGAAATTTTTTTATTTCAAAAAAAAAAAAAAATCATTTTTTCCAGAAAAATTCGGTAAAATCAGATTTTTCTCTCAAAATACCATAAAAATACCACATCGGGAATTTAAAAAAAAATTGCATTTCCCATTTGTTCTCGTGAGCTTTGAGAAAAACCTTTATTTTTTTTGGCCTAAACTACACAAATTAAGAACAATGCATGCACAAGGCAGCTAAAAGATGTGTTTGCAGCTGAAATCCTCATGACTGAAGTAGATAATAAAATGAGACATGACTACTACTTGACTTTATTTGTGAACCTTTGTTTTGGATAGATGTCAACATAAGGATGAGTTGTTTTGAAGATTTTATTATTAAGCAAGATATTAGGTTTCTTTTCTAATAATCTTATAAAACAAGCACATTCTGTTCTGCCTCCCACCCCGAAAAAATGTTTTTACCTCTCCTGTGTGGCCTATTTTTCGATATGAAGTAAATTGAAGAGAAAAGCATACCACTCTCAGCTCCCCTGCCTTGTCTGAAGCCAAACAGAATTTTGGCAAACATTTCAGTTGTTGTGGTAGGGGAGATTGGAGAATGTACCAGCCCATTTGGCAAAAGTGTCAGTTGTTGTGGTAGGGGAGATTGGAGAATGTACCAGCCCATTGAAAGAGGGGAACAAAATACAGTGTAAGCCCACTCAACATGCTCTTGAGGGTCATCAGATCATGATCTGGATGTGGGCAGAAATGTAAAATTCTGGAGGGTAAACATTTTTATGTTTGCCAACCTTTTGATCTATGAAAGTTAATAGTTTTGTTTACATAAAAACAAGGAGGCTTTTTTCGGAGGGGGTATAATAGTGGAAAGGAGGATACAGGGATGTGCGGAGCTTGGGTTCATTGTCAGGCTTTTTTGGTAACTTTCATAAAACTGGTTTAAAGATGGGAGAGTACCCTTTAAATATTTTCTTTTCAGAAATATTGACAAAATCTGAAGAAGAAAAACTGAAAGGTTATCAGTGGCGTAGGTAGAGGCGAAGGGGGAAATTTACCTCCCAATTTTGCATTCCGTTGGTTGAGACGGGACCGTCAGTTCATTTTGAATGGTCTACTGAAGTGCCAGCCTGGAGGACTGGTCGGCAAATCATGCATCTGCATGCGATGTACTGATGCGATATCAGTCGTTTGAACTCGGAGTCCAACTCTAGAAGTGTTTTAGACTTTGTATAAAGCAGGTTGTCAATTATATATATTTGCTCGTGGGCCACAATGTGCCAAAATCATTTCAAAGATTGGTGTTTGAGGGCTAAATACACCTTGGTTTGCTATATGTACATAATGTGCATATATCAGAGCTGTTAGGGCCAACCACAATTGGTCGTCAGGCCCAATTTAGCCCCAGCCCCAGGCCGCCTATTGAGAACCCCTGGTATAAAGCATAAGCCATATAAATCCTAACCCAAAATTCTATCCATATTATTGGTAGACTGCTTGGCAGTCCCTTTTTCATTAACAATTCACCCCAGCTATGCCCTTCCATAAAACACAATACATCCCCAGTGACTGCTCTGACCAGAGAAAGAGATTCTGATGGGAGCAATTCTCGTTCTGAACTTGTAATCATTGTGAGATGCAGTGGCGTGAGGCAGCTTTCTTGGTCAGGAGGGCAAAATAAAATTTCGGGGCACAGACGAAAAATTGCAGTTGCATCATACAAGACATTATACCAGTTTGGTTTTTGAGAGGCTTTATTGGGACGATGTGCTCGTGTGGCGCGCAAATGTTTTTTTGTATTTTACACTATTTTCGCCCATGATTGGGATTAAAAGGGCTTTATTGTGACAATATGCGCGCTCAGAGTGCAAAAATTTTACATTTTACACTATTTTGGCCCATGATCGGGTGAATTTTGGTGGAAAAGGGCTCCTTGCCCTTTTCTTTTCCTTTGCCCTCCAGATTTTTTCTTTCATTTTTTGTCAGAGGGGCACTTTTTTCTTGCATTATTTGTCAGGGGGGCACTCTGCCCCCCCTTGCCACCCCCACTGGCTACGCTACTGGTGAGATGAGAGTTGATAACTGTAGACTGTAAAAGTAGACTGTAATAGAAAGTGGTAAATGAACAAAAGTAATAATAGAGAAATCTGGATATAATTATTTGGTGAAATATTGAATGCTTTGACACAATATCACACCATAGCATACCAGTGAAATATCTGTTACAGTTGATAATGGACATGTCAACATGCCAAAATACATTTTCTTATGAGCTACAAAAGGCTTTATAATTATTGTTTGTTCTAACAAAAGGTTATATACATTTGATTAAGCATGACTATATGCTTATAATGTAAAAATTCTGCTCCAAGTATAAATTGATGTTGAAATTTCAATTGTTTGTTGAGTTACTTGCGGTCAGTCAGCCTGTAATTTTGTAAAATGCCGGCGTAGACATGAATCAATAAATAATATTATATTATTAATATTAACGTCATTCTTGCAGCAAGTTGCAAGGATACAAAGGTATCATTAACCCCATGAGAACTACCTGCCGATTGGCCAAAAAGAAGTCTTCATTATCAACTGGCCCAATCAGCAACATTGTTAGAATAATTTCACCATGCAAAAATATTGGGGTGAATTATTTGCAAAGCTCCATTCTGACTGGTGATTAAAATGAAGATATCATGTAATTGACCAATCAGAGGCAATGTTAGATCGGCAGGTAGTGCTCAGGGGTTAAGTTAGACACTGCCTACACTAAGGGAATAATAAGAAAGAAAAAATGACAGGCATGACATGAATGTCTGTGTCACATGTAGCAATTACTACGCATTAATATTCAATAATTGTACATAGCAATTACTACGCAATAATATTCAATAATTGTACATTTTTCATGTCAGGACTATTTTAAGGGGAGTATTGTTTTCCACTTTTGATGAGATAGTAAGACTGCTATTTGACCTCGCATCATGCAGGATGACGCACCCCTACATTGTAGAACATACCAAGAGGAAATATGGCAATAAGGAATATTATTGTATTAATACGAAGCATTTAGCGATACCGCATTTTTGTACTGCACAGTCTTCATAGTAATGCCATGCAAGAGATTCTGATACTGAATATATTTTAGGGATGAAATCAAAACTTCGACCGCCCGGTTGACTGCGGTTCCGTCCGGTTGCTATTGTTCTAAACAATGGAAACTGGACGGAACCAGGGGTCAACCTCCGGTCGAGTTTTGATTTCATGCCCAACAAAGCAAAGAAGTTTAGAATGTATAACTCTACCTAATCATAAATTGAACACACCACTGACTTCAGTTGCAGTTGTTCTTATATTAAATTTACTTTTTTTCCTTTCTCTTGTTACAGGTCTACAAAGTTTCACCCCAAGTTATCTACGAGATCTAACACCCTCTATGATGCGAGAGCACCAGGAGGCATTGCGAAGGAAAGATGAAGCACCAAAACTTCCCGAGCCAGAACCACAGCCGTCTGACGCGAGGAGACGATTTCTGCGTCAGCTGGGTCTAGTTCAGCCGCCATGCTGTTTTAATGATACTGATGAATATTCAATGATCATGAATATTCAACAATGTCTCATGAATATTTAGTGATCTTGAATATTCGGTAGCAAAAGGTAGCACTTCTGCTTGATGCTGGAGACGACCGAGTTCCAGATCCCGGATTCGTAGCGTTCTTTTTATCGTGATCCCGAAGATGACTTCACCATCAGATCTGCATCAACAGCCCCTCTGCTTCGGATATAATGATGGTACTCCAAAATAACGATTATCAATACCTGCAAATAACCAATTGGGGGAAAATGTATAATTTTATGCACAAATTGTTTAATTTTAAACAATTTATTTCCAACAAAAGCTAGCATGTTGTGTATGTCCACAGTGACAGCGCCACTTGTTCATTAACCCTCCACTGTAGACCGCATCCTTGGTAACCATCATCGTCATAGCAATATGATTAGAATGATTGCAAAAAAGAGCCAGATGTTTCCAAGCTGATCAGGTTTTTTGCAGCAGAAATCTCCAAGATGTTGAAATTGGCACGTAGCAACACATTTTGATCGTAGGAAGATAAAGGTGTTTCTCCTCTGTTGCTGTAAATGCTACACTAGGATCCACAACATGCTCATCTATCAGGACAGAGTTCTTTAACCCCAATACATTTGTACATTCATTGAATGACCTTTGAAAATTTGGGTACAAAAACTCATACTCTGCAACTTGAGGTCAAATTTTGCACTATTTTTGTTTAATTGAGGTTATTGAACTATGCCATTGGGATGAGGCTATTGTGGTCCATAGTGCTACATCCACAACTTAAGCTAACAAAATCATGACCTACAACTCGTTCATTTCAAATTGACAATGATAATTTTTGATGGTGTTTCTTTTTCACATTCACATGAGTGATATTTTCTCGTCAAGATCATCGAGTTAAAAGTGATGTCTGGAAATGATGGGATGTGGAATATGATATTGATGGCTGTTGTGAATGTAAAAATACTGTAATAAGATAGTTTGTATTTATTAATAAGGCAAAGAAAAAATATTGTTATATTGGTGTAATCCGACCTACCTTAATATTTGGGAGGGAAAATAAGTGTACACTCATTTTAAGTGCATTTTGAAATATTTGAAAAATGCACCCAAAATCACACAATTTGTGGGGTTTTTTTTGAACAAAATGTGTTGAACCTTTTGTATGTTTATATCTCCATCATCTTTTCAACAACTTTATTTATACCCATTTTAACCATTTATTATCAACCTATTTATTTTGTAGTTATCATTCGCCATTATTAGGTCTTTGTTTAATGGATAAAACTTGTACTGAATTAAAAATAATATATCTAGATTAATTTTATTTGCAATCAATATGCATTTTAAAATTATTGCCGCTGTCTTCTGCACCCAGAGCCATTTCAGTTATTCATTCCATCCATGATTATGTAAGTAGGTTCATTGTGCTCCAGGAGCAGAATTCAGTAGCAGTAATTGTAAACTGCATTTATATCATTTTGGACTTTCAGTAGTACTACCATTATTTAAAATGCAGACTGATCTGATCTGAATTGAGTAGATCCGAACCAACTCCAGTGTATGTGTTGTGCTCACCATGTTGGGAGTGTTCATACAATGCACCCAAATCTACACTATTCTGATGTGTGTGAAGCATTTGACAAAAGAAATGTAGATTGCAAAATTGAGGACTAAGCATGAATCCGGAGGAACGTTTGGTATCGGGCAATTGGCATGGTGACTGGTATGACGATGCCGGTAGTAACTTCGCTTGATTGCGTTGTTCTATTACTTGACACTGTGAACAAATGTATGTGACTTTTACACAGATGATAGCTTGCCAAGATTTGTTCTTACTCAGAAAAAAAATCAAACATGTTGCTGTTACTATAGAAATGACGTAGTGTGTTCAAATCTTTCCATATCAAATTAATGAAGAATGTGCCTTTAACTAGCAAACTCTTCATGAATTGTGCTTTCTCAGTATGCATTTAAGTAAAGCCTTCTTTTTGGTTAGTTCTTTGCGTACTCATTAAAAGAAAAAGTATACATGCAATTGATTTGCGCAATGACTAGCAAACTCTTCATAAAATGTGCTTTCTCAGTATGCATTTAAGTAATGCCTTCTTTTTGATAACTTCTTTGCGTACTCAGTAAAAGAAAAAAGTATACATGCAATTGATTTGCGCAATGACTAGCAAACTCTTCATGAATTGTGCTTTCTAAGTATGCATTTAACTATTAAGCCTTCTTTTTGATAACTTCTTTGCGTACTCAGTAAAAGAAAAGTATACATGCAATTGATTTGCGCAATGACTAGCAAACTCTTCATAAAATGTGCTTTCTCAGTATGCATTTAAGTAATGCCTTCTTTTTTGTAACTTCTTTGCATACTCAGTAAAAGAAAAAGTATACATGCAATTGACCTTTTCGGTAAATCCCATAACACTTTGCGAGTACACCTGAGAACTCGTCATTTGACGTCACGCCGACTTGAAATGCGCAGTAATGATGTTCGATAAACGATATGCGCATCGGTAGCGAGCGGCGTGACGCAGAATGACGAGTTCTTAGGTGTACTCGCAAAGGCTTATGGGATTTACCGAAAAGGTCAATTGATTTGCGCAATGACTAGCAAACTCTTCATAAAATGTGCTTTCTCAGTATGCATTTAAGTAAAGCCTTCTTTTTGATAACTTCTTTGCATACTATGTAAAATAAGGAATGCCTGCAATTGATTTGCACAAGTGTGTTCTATGTAAATAATTTGGAATAATATTCCATAAATGATACATGTTTCATGTATGTGTATATATATAAATTTTGCTCCCAATCATAACGTTATCTGTTGTGATTGAAATTTTATCATGTGAAACTTTGTATCATATATAGTAGAAGAAAAAAGAAAAGAAGATAAAATGATATTTTTGTATCTAGAAAATTGATCTTTTCTTATTTATCGGGCCTTGTATTCTTGTTGTATATATACTGCATTGCAGTATCACTTTGTATTCCGTGGTTTTGTACATTATATTAATTATATATTCATACCTTTTATGGTATTGTTATTATGATAAGAGTTGTAGATTCTTGGTGTTAGTACATGTATGGATTATATTATATAATAGTAGAGTACAGGTACACTTTATGTTCTATATCTTTCTATTATAATTGGGCTAATCTATTTAAAGTCTACACTCCCTCTGTGTAAGATTTTTGAAATATCTTCCGCAGTGGGAGTATGAATGGAATGAATATGCAGCTCCGTTTGAATTTCCTACACCCTCTAAGAAAGATTTAGCGTGAATATTCTACAGAGGGAGTGTGAGTTTCAAATAGAGTTTGCTAATGTGTTCATTCCATTTGAAATTGATGCTCCCTCTGTGGAAGATATTTCTAAAATCTTCCACAGGGGGAGTGTGGACTTTAAATGGATTGACCCATTTTGATATTGCAAGTTCATAGACCTAGATTCGCTGCTGTTTATATAGTCTCCTAACCAACCGTCTGCAGTCAAGCAGAACTAAAGACTACCGTAGGCTGCCGCTAAATGCTGTCATCGACCTGTGAATCACACACACACTCCTGTGCTGCACGCTCTGGGCCGAGAATAGGCACGCATCCAATCACCGCACCTTGATGACATTGATCAATTGCGAACATTGTTATGTAATAAACTGTTGATGTCACTCAAAATCAACTGGCTTATCACAATCAACCAGATCCTTCATACGCCCAGACTATGCTCACGATTGAGCCACATGCAGTCTGGGCCGGAGACTACTGTTTATTACATCTCAGATGCTTTGCTCATTCTCAGTCCTGGGGTTACAGTTCATTACACATGGATTGTTCATCCGTATTTAAGTTAATTATCCATTTTGTTGGCATTTGCAGCAAGGCATCTACCTGTAAATCATTGTCAGATTTGGCTCTGCTGTTTGGTTCAAGAAGTCTGCAATAATTTTTTTTTTTGCGATTTGATGCAAAAGTAGCAAATAGTAATTTCTTAATATCGCAGTTGCTCAATCATGCCCCCAATGTGCAATGCACTATTGACTATTTCGCATGTCTTTTGAATAGTCCTGGATTGGTAAAATTCACGAACATAAAACCCTGGCGAAAATAGCCACAGCATCCGAGAATGATACCTAGTAATTACAGGCCAGTGGAACTATATCTGTATTATGGATATCGTAGGCTCGCACATCATTTTTCGCAGTGCACCCAAATTAATTTTCTCTCGGCGCAAAGAGCAAGAGATGTTTGTGATAGATGCTAGAAATTAAAAATATTTTGACCCAGTAAGGGATGAAATCAAAACTAGACTTGCAGTTGACCGCCTGTTCCGTCCAATTCGGTCCTGTTTCTGTTGTTCTATACAATGGAAACGGGTTGATGTCATCCCTAATACATGTGTTCGAAGTGAGATCAAATAAATATTATGTCCCTGTCCCTAGTGTCCCAGGAAAATTCAATTTTCATTTTGGTTATGAAAATTAAAATGTTACTCTTGAATTTTCCATGAATTGTAGCATATCAACGAGCCAGGAGTAAACAGTCAAATTTGAAGCTTCTGTCATCATTGACTTCATAGTCATACCTGGTCATATGGAACTGTGACCATATAATGTAGCAACATAAACAACAACATACACAAATTCCATTATCACCTTGTAATACTAGATGGAGGAGTAAAACCTGGGAAAGATGGATGCTGCAAAGGTCAGGGGTGAGAGGAAATTGTCAGTGGCCAGACTGGGGGTGCCATTCCCCCTTGGGACTTGCATCCTCACTCACTGTCCCCTAGTCAAAACAAAAACATGTGGAAAATGCCACTGTCTGGGGCAAAAATTAAAGAGTTTAATATTTTTGTCTTTTCAAATATACTTTGTGCATAAAAATAAAAAACCTGCATCCACTTAGCACAGCTCTGTAGCATTTGGATTTTTATGCAGGTGTACCTAGCCGGCAGACAGCCCAATCTCTTAACTTATCAACGCCAACATCATTCACAGGTAATAGGTCTTGATTTAAATTTCCTGCCAAGCTTACAAAATTACAAAAGGGGAGCTTATTCAACCCTAAAAAGCACTGTAAAGTTCTACATTTTATTGTTATCGGTACATCATGAGTCTGGGGATGTATGTACGTGCATTCTACTAGGAGAAAGGTGCATTTCGGCAAATATGGGGTGGGGGTGGGGCTGCACAAATCTTTGAAATCTGGGCCACTTTAAAAAATGAATATGCCTGATGCCTATTAAATGCAACAAAACCAAGCATTCAAGTACTAAATCATGGCAATATAATTTTGGATCCCATACCTATATAGGGCTTTCTGGCAGGCACTATCATCTGTAAATTTGTATTCATGAAGCAGCAGCAGCGCATTTGAGGTCTGTGAACTTTGCTAGTAAAATATTTGAATGTTTTATGTTAAAGTTAAGTGTTATGTAGAATGAAAAAAATAATTGATCCCAATATAATAAGACTGAATCTAAAAATATATCATGGGGTTGATACTGCAGACTAAACATGGAACTTCCTGGCAAGTCTGGCTTCACTAGGATCCACAACATGCTCATCTATCAGGGGCAAAGTTCTTTAACCCCAATACATTTGTACATTCATTGAATGACCTTTGAAAATTTGGGTACTAAAACTCATACTCTACAGCTTCAGGTCAAATTTTGCAATATGATTGTTTAATTGAGGTTATTGAACTATGCCATTGGGATGAGGCCATTGAGGTCCATAGTGCTTGCTATGAGTTGTGTGTCGTCTAGGCACAGATCTTTGCTCTAGGTGTGTAGTATGGGATTAGGCAGTATAAAATGTTAATGTTTTGGTTCTCGTCCGGAGGATTTTTATAAATTGATGAGGGAGGGAGGTTTTTTTTCCTCCAGAAATGTAAAATTAGCATTGTCTAGTTTTTGGTCTTTTCTAACAGTGGTCGAGGAGAGGAAGCCCTTTTTCTTTTATTTTGTCAAATGTGAGATTATGAGGGCTAAACCCCCTAGAGTACCACAAAAAGGCCAGGAAGTGATCCTTATTTTCTAACAAACTTATTTATATGTATACATTGTTCATAAAGCATTCCAAAATAGTAACATTTTTTGAAAAATCAAAAAAAGAAAAGAAAACAAATTCCAGAAATTGAGGAGCGAGGGATGAGAACCAAAACATTACTTTTTTTTTTACCTTACAATATCAGGGTTCCATATATATGGATTGTTAATGCTTTTGCTATAAAATAGGGTCTAATATTGGCTTTACATTGACATCTAGAGTCTCTTTCTTACCATCAATGATTCAAAGAGTGACCGAATCGAAAGCACTTGAACTTGGGAGTCAATATAATTGCAATTGCAAGCCAAAACTAATCTGAGAGAAATATTACCGACAGTACTCGGTTTCAGTTGTCAGCGAATATCATACTAAGGTTGCAGTATCATCCATGTTTAGTTTTAATAGATCAGTTTTGTCTTAACACTGGAGAGCTGATCCCATTTCTGGAAATTAATTCATCCAGACAATAATAATAATATTAAGTCGACCTACATGTATGCCAACCAAGATAGTGCAGAGTCTATGCAAAGACAGCTCCATGCTCCATTTAAGAGAATTTCCGAGTTGTGTGCATTCAGTCATAATTCCTACCAAAAAAATGTATTATTTTGACAACTGTGGTGTATTAGTAATTAGGAAATGCAATGAAGACCTTGGCATGATATTTGTACAATCTTGTGGTTCAATTATAAATTCACAATTCAAATTTTCTTTTGCGTTGTTTATATTGTGTATCACATGTACATCATTTCAGCTTTCTCGTATTATTAATTAGTTGTATGATTTTGTATCGATTCTCAGGTCCTGAACTTTTAATTCATAACGAAATACTAAAAACGCCCTAATTATATGCAAACTATGATTGTGACGATTGAAATGCTGTAAAAGTGGCAATTTTTGCACGATTCATTGTTCGCGCTTTGTCAATTTTGAACTGTTTCCCTTGTATTTAAATATGCGATTCTAAGTATCCTTACATTGACCTAAACACAAAAGGAATATATTCGCATGTTGTTATTTTCGCGGTAGCAGCTTGGAATGTGAAAAGCGCAAAAAATAAATGCAGCGCAAAAAATTTCTGCTTTTAGTATTCTATTATGGTCATGCTTATCTAGTTAAGTATGGTATAACACAAGGATCCACAACATGCTCATCTATCAGGGGCACAGTTCTTAACCCCAATACATTTGTATATATTCATTGCATGACCTCTGAAAATTTTGGTACAAAAACTCATACTCTGAAACTTGAGGTCAAATTTTGTACTATGATTATGTAATTGAGGTTATTGGACTATGCCATTGGGACGAGGCTATTGTGGTCCATAGTGTAATCAGCCTTGGGTGTATTTATTGATCAAAATTAAATACAATATGATGATGAGAGAAATCAATTGATTCAATCAATTTGCTGCATGTAATGAGTATAATGTTTAACAGATGATTTTACAGCGAACTCTATTTGGATAGATATAGATACACACAATATTATTGTTAGCAATTAAATATGCTTGGATGTATAGAGTTTTGGTGGTATGTTGCCCCAGAGAAGATGTTTGAAATGTTTGAAAAATGAAAATACGAGAGGTAGCAGTGAAAGTGGTCTTTTTTCATCTTGAGTTGCAGCCCATCATAAACAAGATAATTATGAGAAATTGAAGAAATATAAATTTAAACGAGTACACACACGCACAGATATGTTTTTAAGAAGAGGCTAATTCCGGTAGGATAATTCCGGTGATATTGTGTGCCAGGATCGATTGCTATGCAGTTCTTTGTTTTTCCATTTCCTCGTTTCCGAGAAATTCTGTGGCACTTACCATTCATTGTTTTCCCACATGCTGTAAATAGATATTTATTATAATTTTGTATCGGTGTCTTTTCATGCAAATTATTAAAAGTGCTGCTGAACATGTGCAAAGGGGCTATTCCAGTTAAAATCCATACACCCTCTATGGAAGATATGATCTGAACCTCCCACACAGGGAGTGTAGATTTCAAATGGAGTCGTTTATTTGGGTAAACCCATTTGAAATTTGCACGCCCTGTGTGGTAGATTAAGGTCATGTCTTCCATAGGGGTGTATGGATTTCAACTGGAATAGCCCAAAATTAGATGGGTTTTTTTCACACAGGATGAACAATTGGGCATATTATAAATGTTCTTTCGTTGACATTATCAATTGATGAATTCAGATGCAAAAACTATTTTCAAAATTTTTGAGTTACAGCCACCAACTTCTACCCTGAATACTTGTATTAAATCGATACCCTACAATTTCTAGGTGCATGTGTATTTGACCGGTAATATTTGCCTACATGTACATCTCAAAAATGAATGATTGGTTTTGCATCCGCGCTCTTCATTTGTAACATGATGTAGGCCTTGCAGTATGAACTTGGGTATGATATTGTAATGATGATAATGACCACTGATCAATAACTGGTTTTATTGATTATGGTATGAGTAATAGGGAGGGTTTCCATTTGTATTGCTGACAATAGTTTTAATATCAATAATGGGACATTAGGCATACTGAATGTACACTGTGTAAAACCACAACATTTGGTGTATTGTACAGGGTGTGTCTGAAAGAACTGTACTTACGGTACCGTCGGAAATTGTACTTTGTCAGTATTTTAATTCCTGAACCGAACAAAATTGTATAATGTACGCAATTGTGTATGTAAGACTTCTTTCATATGCTTTTTGAAAATTAAATGCTTGGTTCTTGAAATCGCGATGACAGTTGATTTTGAATTCTTTCCGGATTCAATTCTGTCGGTCCGTGTCACGTCACTTCCGGTTGATGATGTTCGAGTGAAAACAAGTCCCTAATTCGATTTTTGTTGATGATTTCTGTCATTGGTGTTATGTAAATTTCGATCGCAAATAGTCAGTGGAATCAAACAACCGTTTCTAAGTCTTCAGAGTGAAAGAAACTTACTTGATTTACCGTTTATATGCTGACAAACTTAAAATTAAATTCCATGCTCGAGTGTCGTTTTTTCCAAAAATTGAATGCCACTCCAGCAACATCGCTATGTAGCCTCCTTCACAGCCGGTTTCTGTCGTTCACAACAAATCGTGAGCCACATGCAGTTTGGGCCCGAGACTAGAAATAGCCCGGATGTCCGACCGACAGAATACAGCTAAAGTATCGAGAACTGGGTTTTATGCTTGAATGGTTCAATGCATTTTCTTTTTGACTCATGGGAATGGGTTAAAAATGAAGTGTAATTTTCAAATAGAAAATATGTGGGTTCTGATGTATTCGTCAATAATATACACCATTCCGTTCTGTTTCACTACGACATTAATATACTCAATATTGAATATTTTAGATGGTAAAGTTCTTTCAGAGACGCCCTGTAGCAAATTTACTGCCTATGTAGTTGGCCTACATTACTGTGTACACATCAAGTATTTTACAGTACATTTTAATCAGTTTTAGTCAATTAAATGTAGTGGCCCGGCATAAAATAGCATGCATTTTAAGCTTTCCTCTATAAATCACAATATTGTCAACCACAGATGTATTGTGTCAATTTATGAACCGAAAACATCTGGTGAAATGTGCTGGAAAATGGTGAATTTTACAGGAATAGATGTGATCTGATCATGCCAAAGGCGGGAATTTTAAATGTTGCCCTTGCCGTCAAGGCAAGGGCAAAATTTGGTTTTAAAAAACCCATCAAAATAGGTGTTTACTCAATGGAAAGTGCAAAATCAAGACTTGTGAAAATTTGCTGCTATAAAACATGCTCTGTGTGTATCAAGTGTTACAGAAATAGTAGTTGTGATAACCATGATAACGACATAGTTGGGATCAAGTGATGTTTATTGAACCATGCTATATAGTCATCTGCTGGACATATGGATATACAGACCATGTAGAACACAATTTATGTAGGTAAAAAAAGCACATTGGTTCTTCCAAATCCGAGAAAATCTGTGATTTCCCTCCAAAAAACGCATTAAAAAGAAAAAAATTCCAAATGTCCAAAAGCGTAATTGCAACTCAAATGGGCAGAGTGAAAGGCACAATTGTGTATTTGTCCAGGCCTTTAGCATGGGATAGGCATAGCATGGACATAATATATCTGCTGCGCCCTCACAAATATGAACGTAGCATTGTGGTCAAAGGCCCATTCAGCGATTTGTTCATATGGAGGATGGTAAACCAACTAAAGCCAAGATCAAACCCAAGTAAAATGGAAGTATTAAGGTTAGCAACTATTTTAAACTGTTGAGATTTGGTAATTCACAGCATCTTGCAAATGGTAGTGAGCATTGGCAAAAATTGCATTGACCATTTCATAACGAGCTTGTAGAAGAATTCAAATATCACAGATATACTTTTGTAGGTCCTGTGGTTCTTGAGTTATGTTGTAAAGAGGGCTGAAACAACAAAACTTTTGTAAAACTTTCAGAACTCATTAACAACAATAAATCAAGCAAGTATATGATTTGTAGGATGAACTTTTGCATAAATATTGATTTAGGTAATAAAAATCGATACCACGTCTGCCCTTAAGGTGGTACGAAAGGCAAAATCAAGTTGCTCTGATTGAGATTAAAATAGACTTGTTGCAGAGAGATATGCAAAATAATCTTAATTCCAAAATTTGAGCCAAATCGGACAAACGGTTTTTGAGATATTGCTGTTGAAAGATTCTTTGTATTCTATTGTTTTTGCCAATATATTGATGAAGTTAATGAGGAAAATTGGCAAAATGTGCTCATTAATATTAATTTTTGCCAATATTTTCCCAATATTTTATGAATAAACCTTCATACTACTTTTACCTTTAAGAATTTTGACCTGAAACTTTGCCAATGTGTCTCTATGACCTAAACCTTTAACATGTGATTTTCCAGACCATCTAATTTGCATATTTGCATAATTAATTAGCTTTAAGTATAATGCTAATTAATTATGCAAATTAAATGGGGAAAATCACATGTTAATGTTTTAAACCATAGAAACACATTAACAAAGTTTCCAAACACATTGGCAAAGTTTCATGTCAAAATCATATAAAATAAAAGTAGTATGAAGGTTTATTCATAAGATATTGGTATAATATTGGCAAACATGAATATTCATGAGCACATTATGCCAATTTTCCTCATTAACTTCATCAATATATTGGCAAAAACAATAGAATACAAAGAAACTAAAAACATGTATATCTTGACAACCGTATGTCCGATTTCCTTCAAACAAAAATTATTTTGCTCAGTGTATTTAGCTTAACTTAGTCAATCTATTCAAATGGTTCTAAATTCAGTTTCTGTTTTCCAGAAACATCGTTTCGAACCCCCTTAATATCTGATAGACAACTATTTGAGTGGCAAATCAGCAGCGCCTGGTTCTTCAAAAAAAAGTGAGACGGGATACTTTTTATTTTGAAAAAAATTTCCCTGACACTGATCTGCTTGTGTCAAACCCTACCTGTGTAGCATCGTCAAATTTCTGGGAAGCTTTTTGTCATATATCCCTCTATAACCTATGTGCCTTTCAATCAGTAGATAGTTTGGATCAACTGGAATGGATCTGTGGAATCTTTCTTGTCAAATGACATTGTAATTGTGGCAATCATCTTTTTTTTTATTTTCCTGAAATTATTGTGTCTTTCAAATTTTGTGCTGTAATTTGTTTTTGATTTTTTGTAAATTTTATTTTGATGAAGTGTCACATTCAGCTGGATTATGCATGTCTTTTTTTCAATTATACATTAAATTTCTAGTAAAATATACTTTTAATGCATTGTGGGTAATAATTTTACAAAGTTGTTGAATTTGAATGCTTGTAACCTATGCTTTGTTCAAATAAGTAGCATAGTTGCTAATATGAGGATGGCAGCTAAGATGGCATAATGCTGCTGTCATAGTGTCATGCCACTCGCTGCTGAACGGTATGGAGCAAGCGCATTGCAGACATTCAACAGACACAATCAAGGCTTGTGATTGGCTGATATGTCATGCTACTTGCTTGCTACAGCAGCATGAAAGTATGACAGGGGCATAAGACTAAGAGTTCATACTTGAGGTTACGCATTAATTTACTTCTGGTCGTTGGAAAACAATGGATCAATTTCATCTTGTTAAAAAAAAGCGCAGTGATTTATAGTGCACTACGCACAGGCACAACGCCTAGACGTTGATCCACAAGCCTCGGCACACTTTACAGGTGGTTGTTGTATTTGTTACATATTAGTATTAAATTGCAGCAACATTTTGATTTTCCTTTCAAATTCTATTAAAACAAATTATGCTTTGTGTTGTAATCACAAAATTCACGCACAAAATATTGTGGTGTTCAATTTGTTTCAGCCAATCATATCTGTACAAATAATCAAGACTATAATGTATATAATGATGTATTGATTTTGTAAGAAGAAATTTGACAACAAAGTGACTCTATATTTATATGTCTAGTTAAAATTCAAAATTCAATTGTACAAATTTAAAGTGTGTTAATATGTAAATAAGGTTTAATATTTAGTAATTATGGGACAAATTTTTGTAGTCAAAATGTTATTTATTTTATTCAGGAAATGGACACAGATCAAAATTTGTGTTGATTGTGGGGACATTGGGATGATGTTGGAATTCATTAGTTACTTTGTATACAAATTTTGGGTTGATCAGAAAATTGGTGATTTTTGACCTGGGGGATGGGAGAAAATATTGATCTTGGGCTTATATGGTGCCTGAACTGACTTTGTACAAACATCAAGGCATGCAAGTTATTGCTGATACAGACTACAATTGACATTAGTTTGAAATTCCAAAATAAAAGTGGTCATTCTGTGAAGTCGTGATTGAAAGCAGTTTAACCTTACCCCTTTTCTATAAATGTTCAGATTATTTGATATTTTATTTGTGATTACCATAGATCATTACTGATCATATTGATTGGCCTTCTGTATAAAAACAATTGATGCAATTAATTAGGTCATCATAGTATATGCCTTAATAGTATTTAAGTAGATGATATGTTAGTGTTTCATAATATTTTTTTGATTTATGTTTAAAATGGAATAAATTTTGTATATACTTTGGAAATCACAAGATAGTAGTTGTTAAGATAAACATAAGTTTGTATTTTGTTTACCCATTGATTTTCCCCTGAATTTAATGATGTGAAATTACTAGTATTCAGCAACATCACAGTGCCTATGTAATACAATGTTTTAGTTGTACCAGTAGCTGTAGGTGCCTATATTTATGATGATTTGATTTTGATTCACTATTAGGTTTATATTCTATATTTATATACTTGTAAGTTGCTAACTACTCCTTATGATTAACTAACATATCAATATGAGGTCGTCAGCCTTTTGCCATCTTGTGGGTAAAAGCGATAAATCAGTACGCTTGCATTTCCCGTTATTGTCATGTAAATCTTTACTCGTCTCTAGGTTATCACAGGATTTCTTTTATATTCAGAAGGTAATTGTATTGATTTTCCAACAAGATGGCCAAAAATGATGTCACACTGACGTCATCTGGGATATTTTAGGGGTTTTCATTTTTGACGATTTTAACTGTCCTGAACAATTGTGTGTTTCTTGCATTCATGGTTTCGAACAGTTACACATCGGCCTACGAGCAGCGTTCGAAATAGGGCCGGTCATTGGCCTGTAACTTTTTGGCCTGGCGGGTAACTTTTCTGACTGGCATCTAGTTGCCGACCCAGCTGGCCGGTAACTTTTTAAGGTAAAGCCCGGCTGGCCTGTAACTTTTTGAGGCATATTTCGAACACTGCCTATGAGTCAAAATGATTTTTGCCGACTTCAGCTCAAAATTTGCGGTTCTACAATTTACCACAAAAATCTCACCAAAATTTCCCGCTACGTTTAATTACTGCTGTAAACGGAAGTATTGCTTAACTTCACACTGTAGTGCCTACCAGATTTTGCTTTCATGTAATGACGTAATGAAATGATATACCCTCTTCACTAAGATGATCTTTCTATTTGAGCCAGTGTGTTATAATCTTTCTTCTATAATGTGTAGTTTCCTTAATAATTGAATCATATTACCTTAACTAATTCTGTTTTATTAAATTTGAAACTATAGTTTTGTTACACAGTGTTAATATGTCAGATATTTTGTACTCGCTATTATTCGCCTAAAGTTTGTTTGGCTTATAATTGGCGAAAATTATTCGGTTTTTGTTACTGCATCAACTCATATAAACATGCGCCAGTCAGTCATGCATTACGGAACATGCAAGTAGCGTAAGTGCTGCACACAACTGCTGCGCATGTCATTCTGTATCAATACACAATGTTATGAGCCTAATTTTTTTCGCCAATTATAAGCCAAACTAAATTTAAATTTAGTCACTTTGTTCACACAAAATCTGTTTTGTAATTTCTTTACTACATGTACTTCAAAAAATGTTATTCTAGGGAAAACATATTTTGTTAAACATGCATATCTTGGGTTTAATATAATTAAATAGTAATAGATTGGGGTTTTAGAATTTGGGACTCAACATCAATTTTGTAATCTGTAAAGAATTAAACTAACTGCCAGGATTTTTAAGGTACGTAATTACCAAAGGACGCTAAACGTGTAAAAAGAGAGAAAGCAAAAAGAAGCAAAAGAATTTGAAGTAACACAACTTCCTCATATTTTTTTTTGAAATTGTTACCCAACAATATAATGTACCTTTAACCCTTCCCCTGTGAAAAGTCCCGGAAAATATGAATTTACCAGTAATTTGAGATCATTTAAGGTACTTGGAGTTTCAAGTGATTAAAATAGGATTTAGGGTAACAACCTTTTCACCCTAACAATTTGCTTGAGTGATTATATTTAGAAGTTATATTTTAGCAGCTTGCCAGATTGACATTATCAAGATTGGTTTTGCACCTCCAGAACTAGAGAAGATATCTCACACTTCCCACAATGCATTTCTTCAATTTTCTATACTGATTTGCTATCCAGTGCAACATGGGTCAATAGTAACAAAATGTAGGCCTACCGCAATTAGCAGAGCTGGCAAAATATGTTTATTTCTTGACTATCGACCCATGTTTAGCCAGTCTAAGCAAAGGGAACCTATACAAAGTAATCCTGAGTATCATTTGCTGTAATGAGGTGATACATCATGCAAAGGATTCTGGGAATGGTAAAATATCTTCTCTGCTCCAGAACTTTTTAAAGAGAGACATAAGAAAGGAAAGGAAATGTTTTCAGCATGGGAACTGTCAGACAGCCTATTTATAGAATGTATCGGTATAGTTACCATGTCATATTAACTGATTGATTGGTTGAAAATTGGGAGGAAACGGACCAAAATTAACGAACAAGCTGCAGATTTTTAGACTTTTAATAGGCTGATTTTGGTAGAATTTGATTTTGTTTAAGAAGTTAGCAAAATCGAAAGGAGGAAATCTATGTTAAGTGGAGCAGAAAATGAGCTGTTACTGTTGAAATCCATACACCCCCTGTGGAAGATACGACCTTAATCTCCCACACAGGGAGTGTAGATTTCAAATGGAGTCACTCATTCAGGTAACCCCATTTGTAATTCACACTCCCAGTGTGGAAGATGAAGGTTGTGTCTTCCATAGGGGGTGTATGGATTTCAACTGGAATAGACCCAACGTTATTAATAGGTCATGGGAGTTTATTGAAACAAATTGAACTTCCTGCACATGAACTGTGAGATTCGTTTTAATCAAGTTTTGCACATGGATTTGTATGTGGAAAGAAAGTTGAAACAATATGGCTGCTTTGTGCGTTTTTCATTGCTAGAGAAGCAGATAAGGTGCTCATGTTGCCAACATACATACTTTGGTCAGCGGTTCTTGACATGTAATGGTTAACAGGCATTTCAGTCAGGACTGTCTCAAGGGCTGCTGATCAGGAATTGGCATGTTTATACTTGTTTAAAGATATTTACCCCCTGAGCACTACCTGCCGATCTAACATTGCCTCTGATTGGTCAATTACATGATATCTTCATTTTAATCACCAATCAGAATGGAGCTTTGCAAATAATTCACCCCAATTTTTGTGTGTGATGAAATTATTCTAATAATGTTACTGATTGGTCCAATTGATAATGGAAACTTCTTTTGGACCAATAGGCAGGTAGTTCTCATGGGGTTAAAAAAGCACTGAAAGCAGCTATTCTATCTCGTGTCAACATGACTAGTCTCCTACACAGGAAAGGTATTAAGTATTGAATTCTATTGTTAGTCTCTCACAATTCTACAGATTTCTACTGAATATATTGTAATGCAAACTTTATTGATAAGAAAATCAGCGCAGTACATTGTTGAAGAATTGATTGATCCAAGTTGAGGCATTTACGTTTCTTCAACATGGCTTTCGCTGAGGCCAGTAGAATTTAGTGTTGGCATTTTTGTAGACGTGATTTGTAAGGAGGATTTTTGTAGATGCGATTTGTATAGATGATGAATTTGATAATTGATAATTTGATAATTGGGATCAGCAATCTGTGTATATTTTAATCCATTATTATTATGTTTAATTGTGTTTTTAAGATGTGGTGTATTTACAATGTAACAATATTGGGGTTTGTTGTGGATTTTCATTAAAATAATAGTATATATATATTAAGTCAGTTTGTCTTCTGCGTGTATTATTTTAAATTTGTGAATTCAAGAACTTATGAGGGGGTATCAGAAAGTTTTTGATCACCCAGAATCAAAGGAGCTATATCGATGAAAAATTTTCTGTGTAATCACTGATCCTTATGTACATTATGGTCCACAAATGTTCTCATAAGTATGTCTACTTTCTTAACAGGTGGGGCTAGATGGGCAGTAAGCGCATAACCTTTTCATGATAAGATCTTCCACTTTCTACACTGTGGCCGCATCATCCCCAAGTGATGGATGTCCAATTCTTGGCTCAGTGAGGGACATGTGGCAAGTTTTGAAATTCCTTTTTCAAAAAGATACGACAGGCAATCATCACCGTAGACAGCTTTCATTTCATTATAGATTTTCTAGGCATTTTAGGCCTATAACCCTTCAAATGCAGGAACTTATCAAGCTGCGTGCCTCAATTTTCTCCATCTTGCAGTGTATACTTGCAGTGCTTACCACCCATCTAGCGCCACCTGTAAAGAAAGTAAAAATACTTATGTGAGACCATTTTTGGACCAGTGATTACACTGACAAAAGTTCATGATATAACCCCTTCACTTCTGGGTGATTTCAAAAACTTTTTTATACCCCTCCTATGTGTACTGTTCAAGGTGGTGGTCCATTATTATAATTCCTGGTTTTTCATTGGAACCTGTCACCCAAACATTCTTATTTCAAGTTTTGAGCAATTTGGATTCTAGAAGCAATCTAGTAAATCTGTAACACTGCAGGCTATGGCCAATAGAAATGTACACAAGTTCTGGGTTAGTATACTGTGGTAGCCACTGAACTCGCAGATTTTGTCCATACTGCCTAAACTGAACATATTCCAGGCCTAACTTTTCACTAGGGTTATGAGAGAAATATGAGCTTTCACCTGAAAGTTTGATGGGGTAAAGTGGTGGGGGATGAAACTAAACTGGCCTCAAAAAGAAACTTTTTCACAAGGTCATATCTTAAAATCCTCTCCATAAGAATGAACAAAAATTGCACACAGGATTACTTCAATACTCTACTTTAAACACATGTCAGTAACCAAGCAGTTGTCCAACTGACACAACAGCAAAATGCACTGCCATGGAACACCTTCCTGGACCTAAATTCACATCCCAACAGATTTCTTTTGTTGAGTTCCAATTATTCGCTGTACATGAACAAACATTACACACAGGGCAACTTCAATACTCTACTCTAAACACATGTCAGTAACCAAGCAGTTGTCCAACTGACACAACATCAAAATGCACTGACACGGAGCAGCTTCCGGGACCACATTCACAGGTGAATAATTGGAACCCAACAAAGGAAATCTGTTGGGATGTGAATTTTGGTCCAGAAAGGTGTTCCATGTCAGTGCATTTTGCTGCTGTGTCAGTTGGACAACTGCTTAGTTACTGACATGTGTTTAGAGTAGAGTATTGAAGTAATCCTGTGTGCAATTTTGTCCATTTTATGGAGAGGATTTTAAGATATGACCTTGTGAAAAATTATAAGTTTCTTTTTGAGGCCAGTTTATTAATCAGGTCTAATTACATCTTTAAAATGTGGATGTAGCCCAATGCAAGTAAAGAGAAATAGAAAGTTTTTGGTACATAGTATGTATTGCATTGATATGAGAAAAAATGACACCTCAATCACATGTTCGGAGTTTGTTACAAAAGTATGGCAGATTAAAGGGGAAAAGTATGGCAGATAAGAGGACAGAATTCTGACACTGCAATACTTGAGTGGGATCGACACAGTGTCATCTTCCCGATATCTTCATGGCAGAAATCGCCATGGTAGGTTGAATCCACAGCCATGCATGGCCATTTTGTTCCGACCTTTGACATGCATAATTAGCCGAGGGACATCTGACTAAGGCTACTGAAAATAGCCTGATAATCGACCTCTGTGTGAGTATGTATACGCCATGATGAGGTCAATGGTCATCTGCTTTTAGACTGCCACCATGAGTGAGTGGAGCTAGCCTACGCTGCGCTATAGTTCGGCACATATAAAATCAAAATTTTTGTAAGTTTTTGAGTTCAAGACGCAAGCTTCTTTCTCAAAACGCAAGCTAACGACTATCATATTCGTTCAACACATATATTCAAGTGCAAGGAACAAAATCTGGCTTCTTTAGACTAAATCAATAACAGGAGATATTCATCATTTTCTATCCCGGTATCCAAAGATTTATCGTCTGAATATCAAATCGTGCATAGCACATTCACGTGTATCGATCCCGGTATTCATTTCAGTGTCTCTGCTGTATAATGTAATTATTAACCGGGCGATGTCGGTGTGTGGGAGAAATAAGCAGATTTGATTTTGTGTGCATCATTGTACAGTGGCCCATGGTCAGCTGGGAAGACTATAGTCCCATGCCAGGATTTCTAACCCCCTCCCTACAACTGACCCCTGACACACAACAGAATGCAAGTCTGAGAAATACAGCAATGATTTTTTTTTCAAATGCACAATACTGAAGAGTGTTAAAGTTTGTTTGGTTTATGATAAAGCAAAAAAGACTCATAACATCCATGTATTTATTGATATAAAGTCTGCACAAAAAGTAACTCAGCTGTTATAAATACGCCTATAGATTCAAAACTGATAATTGTTTTCACAATATTTCAACATAGAGAGAAGGATGATTTATTTACACGCATTTTGATACCCCATTCGCCAAATGTTGTTCAATATTAACAACACAGTAGTGCTTTTACAGAAAAATACCCGAATTTAAAAGTTGTATTTTACAGCGATCAATGGTTATAATGCCAGCACTGTAACACGTAAAGCCAGCCACTATCTTCGCGCTTACTTCAAATCAATACAAATAACTGCAACTTTTAAATTGGGGTATTTTTCTTTCAAAACACTGCTGTATTGTCAATATTGAACAAAATTGGACAAATGGGGTATCAAAATGCGCGTAAATAAATCATCCTTTTTATGTTGAAAAATTGTGAAAACAATTATTAGTTCTGAATCTATAGGCGTATTTATAACAGCTGAGTTACTTTTTGTGCAGACTTTAGAATGGCGTGCATGCATTGGGTGCAGCACTTACGGCGCTAGTTACTTGTTGCAAATGCATTACTGGCGCATGCTTATGTGAATTTACACGAGTGTGAGTTCAACTTTATTGATGCGCGCCAAATTTTCGCCTACTATAAGTCGAACAAACTTTACCTGATGTCCTCTGCATTCAGTGGGGCGGAAGCATTAAAATTTAGTAGGGGACAAGAATATTTTGTTCCGGTTTACTGGAACATTTGCGCATGAAGCATGCAAGAATTTTCGATTTCAGACTATTGTATTTCAAAATTAATGTGATCATGAATCCCCCCTCCCAATAATCTGCAACTTTCTGCTTATTACACTTCATGGTCTATAAATAAAAATTTTGTTTAATTAAAAAATCAAAATATCCAATTAAAGGCCAAGACCAAAAGATTGGTTGTTTTGCCTCTTCTAAACCGTAATTGGGGGCATTTATTTTTACTGCACAAATAAAGTTGATCTCTATGAAGTTTTCAGAAAAGTTTGATTTTCATTTATATAACAGTTTCTTCACACTTCTCTTCTAAACCATGTATGTAAACTGTTTTAAAACATGCAATGATACAGTAGAAGAATATCCCAATCACGCCTTAATTTTTCACTGACAAAAAATAGGACCTTTTCGAAATTTGTTAACGCATTTGAACATGTGTTTAAAAAAAATTGCTGGGGTATTGTACAGATGGCAACAGGCATGTATTATTCTTTGCTCTTGTTTATTTGGTTCTTGATTTAAAGGAATATTTTTTATCATAGCATCCTCCTTTTACAACATTTTCCCGCAAATTTCAATTATTCCTATTTTGCGTTTGCAAGTTATGCATTTTTTTGACGATATTGATATTTTTGCTAAACTTATTAATCTGCAAGAAATGTTTTGTACATAAACATTATGTTGCCAGAGGTTTCCAGTGGTAGGCCTATAAAGTAACTTTTTTTTTAGAACAAGTTGGGGGATTAGGCTGTGGATCACAAAATGCCCCTAAACAAAAACTTCTTGTGTTTAGGGAGCTGGCATTTTCTTCAGAGTATGGGGGGGGTCCCAAATATACTGGGGGAACATTTTGGAAAGAAAAATAGGGGGGTCATAACATTTTTGATGACCAAAGATAGTGTATTATTTTATTTTAAAAAATTTCAATCCAATTTTAGCCTGTTTAAGGGGTAAGGTGTATCGGTGGTGGGGGAGGGGTCATAAATTTTTGTTGCAGAAGGGGGGGGGTGTAATTTAATTGAAGCTGACTTTTTGTAAATTTGGGACCCCCTTCTGAAGAAAATGCCAGCCCCTTAATAAATTTTTGAGCATGTGCTCATGAGTCATATTTGATGAACTGTAACTTGTTGTTCAATCAGTGAGGATGTCCCGCAACATACCCCTCCCCCAAAACACACGCACTGCCCCGGCTACAGCTTTGAGTGTGTGCGGGGAGGGGTGAGGCTGCCTAGGGGTGCAGGGTGCGATCCCCCTGGCAATCTGAAAAGAATTAGGTCCCAATTTTTTTGTAAAACCAGTGAAATTAGCCTAGGTCCTTTTTTGAAGGAAAAATGGCCAAAGGTCCAATTTTTTGGGGGGGAGGGGGGTAAAAAAGTTAAAAATCACCCGTTTTTTGAATGAAATTTTCACAAAACCTTTTAACCCCCAAACACCCCCAAATAAATGTTGGCTATGGGCCACATAAAAAAACAAACACTTAAAGCATCATTTTAATTCCACTTCTTGGGAGTGATGAAAGCTTTCTTTGACAGATTATAGTAGAGTTTTGAGCTTTCAGACAAAAGTTGTGACAAAAAAGTTTTCACACGAGCTCTCTGATGCTGTAACACGTGCTGTCAATAGAAAAATCGTACCCATGCTGAAAATTACGGTAAGTTTGCGGTTATTTATTTACGGTACACGTTTTTATTTTGCATGAAATCATGCCACTAGGCAGATAATGACCCTGGAATAATTTGTCTAAAGTAACGTTTTTAATCATGGGATCATAGTTGGAAACAAGAAGCAATGCCCGGTACATTAGAGAAAATGATTCAAGTTTAAATTTAAGCTTACTCAAATTATACTAAAATGCAGTAAACCTTTGACGAGCGCGTATTGTAAGGATACATCGCGTATTTACTGCGTTGCACGCACTTGTCTCTGATTGGCTCCTGAGGCGATCTGTTGTTGCTGAGTGGAAATTTATGAATGAACTGTGCGCCGTACGCGTTGTTAGCGCCGAATTTGCAACATCACGGTAGTCGCGCTCGTCAAAGGTTTGCTGCATTTTAGTACTGAACAAACTGAATACTTCATTCTTCACTAAAGTCATTCAGATTCCCTTTTACAAATTAAACGTACTGCTAGCCGTCCAGCGTGTATTATTTGCACAAGGTCCAATGCACACGCTTGACGTCGCGCGCGTATACGCGTTGGTGAGCTGTCAAATGAAATCTGAATAAAGACTTTACTTCAGCATGTTCAAGCTCAATCTCCACCAGACAGGGTCTAATTCTGCATAAAACCGGGCAACGTTATTTCTATAGATCTGCTGCGCATTCAAATTGCATTGTATTGCATCGTAATTTCATTTGTGTCTATGCTAATTATGTTTACACAACATGAACTCACGTGTTTTCAAGCAAATTCGCCGATAATAGGTGATCAAAAGCGATCGGAATGTTTAATTACAAAAGTACAGATCGCATTCAGCTTACTTCATATGAGATGATCTTTGGTAAAATACGGCATAATTTGTCTTGGTTGGGAATGCCATGCAGTAAAATATTAATTCGTTGCGGCAATTCATGATTGACAACTAACAATCAGCGTGTCCTTCGTATCCTCCACTGTCAATTTCTTATCCACTCACTAATCCTCACAAAAGCTTTGTGTTGATTACGTAATGTGTGAGGCAAATTGCAATAAGTACAATGAAATAATGAGTAGGGCGGGCTCCGAGGCGGGTTTCTTCTTCATCTTACGTAACAGTATTGTTCTCCAAAAAACCCGGAAGCTTGTCGTTTGGAGCTCTAGCTGAAATACAGCAAGATAATGTAAGATAGAAATGTAAACCTGTATTTTAGCTAGAGTATCTGGAGCTAATCTCCACCTACTCATCTATAGTATTCTCTCGGTCGGGGTTGTTCCATCTATTGCACTTACCCACTTCGCACGTCTGTCAAAGCTAAAGGGACAGCCGACACCCTCGCGAAATCCCTAAATAATATTAGTGGTTAGGCCGAGTAAAAAATAATACATGTTTCTCGTCCGCGCCCTCCTCCTTTTTTGAAGATTTTTCAAATTTCTTTTTATTTTGTAAACTTTCAGTTATAACATGTTGAAAAAGATGTTTCAGAAGTTGAAACTTATTTTACGGCTTTGTAAATGCATTATACATCATTTAAGAAGAGTTTTGTGATCACTAGAGGGGCATACCTCTCAAAACAATAAAATAAAAAGGGCCTCCTCCTTTTTCACAGATATCAATCTGTATGTCGAATACCCGAAATATGGTGCCAAATACAGGTATTTATCGTCGTTTTCCAATAAAAAGTAGAAAATAAAAAGCCCCTCATTCTCCTAATTTTAAAAACCCCGGATGAGAAACATATTTTTATTTTTACTTGGCCTTAACACTAACAGGGTCAGGGCCTTTCACTCTTTCAGTTCAAGTCAATTTTTTCAGCACAGAAAATACCAATTTGCCTTGTTCTTCGTGTCCGAGTGGGGCGAGATGGAACAGCCAAATCTTAGCAAAAGCAACCAACATGTCCAAGAAGCGATCTATCGTTAGTGACACCCAGACATAGACCGTAAGGTACTAATTTCGAGGAGCATAACAAACACCAAATTGGTGTCGTATGACCTTTGACATGCATGCATTCTTTTGTCGAGAGTTGACATGGTCTTTCAATTTGTGCCGAGTGTCCTTGGCAGACTTGACTATGCTTCAGTGGTCATGAAAGGATTCAATAGATAACCTCTGCCCCACTAATCCCCAGCTATTGTCTGAAATTGCTCCTCGGAATATATATTATAACAACTCGGTCCTCAAATGATAGTCATATAACGACCAAAAGATACATGTAAATGACTGACTATCATTGAGGACTGAGTTCCGCAGTCTAAGTGACACCATGCTGACTGACAGAATTGTATTGGTTGG